>NW_021321834.1:116002-155601 GCF_001605985.2 Dendrobium catenatum | reverse complement strand
GACGGATTCACAGGAGATAAAGGGAAATGGGGGTAAGTTCGCATAAAATGGGCCAAATCGCCCGTTAAACGGGTGTGACTTTGACCAGTTTTAATTTTTAAATTATTGGTTATCTAGTTAATTAAAGATTAAATGAGGTTTACTTAAAAATATGTCCATATCAAAACTTGAGTGCCATCGCATAAGAACTACTCGAAGTTTCGTTTCCTCACTTTGCTTATAAAAATCTAAAACACATAAAAGGTGAAAATCTTAAATTAATGTCACAATAATTAAATGACTTGCTAATAATTAATATCTGCAAAATATTTTAAGAAATTATAAATATATAATTAATAATAAATTTAAGAAGTTTAAAAATTATTATGATGATTTTTTATTTGAATATTCTACAAAAAAGTTTTCAAACAAATTCTCATTCAAAGAAGTCTTATACATACATTGTTGAATGTTGAAACAAAAAACTACTAGTTATTTAGTCTAGTTTTATGTTGTGTTGTTTATATACCTTTCCTTGTACCGATGGGTTAAGAGCTTACATGGTATTATGGCATCATGTGAGCTAGATTATTTATATTTAATTTAATATATAATACAATAAAATTTTTGGAAATATATAATAAATAAAATATATGATATTTAAATTAATTTAATACTTAATTAAACATTTTATATAAAAATAAATATTTATATATATTATTACTTGAACCGGACGGTTCTTAAGAAACGGACCGGTTCAACGGTCGGCCGGTTGAACTGGCAATTGAAATTGGTTTTGACCGGTTCGTTGCTAGACCGGTTCTTCAGGAGGACCGAATCGGCTGTAAGACTGGTTCACAATTGAACCGGCCTGTTCGATATGGTTTTCAAAACAATAGAAAAAATATAATGACCAAAGCAAAGACAATACAATTACAACATTGGAGAGCATGAACTCCAAAAGACAAGAGCTAAGAAGACAAAACCTCCAAGAAGAAATGAACCTAAGAAAAAAATGAATGCTACAACCTATACAGACTCAATAATGGCAATCCTGCAACCACCAAGCTGCTAAGGATGGACCATCCATTGGAGGTAGCAAGCCACAAAACAACCAGCCGAGGATCTCAAAAGAAATAGATAACACCCCACAAGGCAATGAAAACCACCATGGTTTCCAGCTATCCAAGGCCAGCCCGGGGTTTTGACCGATTCGTTGCTAGACCAGTTCTTCAGGAGGACCGAACCAGCTGTAAGACCGGTTCACGGTCGAATTGATCGGTCCGGTCCAATTTTTAAAACAATGAAAAAATACAATGACCAAAGCAAAGACAAAATACAATTACAACATTAGAGAGCATAAACTACAAAAGACAAGAGTTGAGATGACAAAACCTCCAAGAAGAAAAGAACCTAAGAAAAAAAAATGAATGCTACAACCCATACAGACTTAGTAATGGCAATCCTGCAACCACCGAGCTGCTAAGGATGGACCATCCATTGGAGGTAGCAAGCCACAAAGCAACTAGCCGAGGATCTCAAAAGAAATAGACAACACCCCACAAGGCAATGAAAACCACCAAGGTTTCCAGCTATCTAAGGCCAGCTCAGGGTTATGCAGAATTGCCTCATCATAGTCTGGAAAACCATCACACTAGTAAAACAGGAAACCCCAAAACCCAAAGCTAAACCAGAAAAAATCCCCCCAATCGAAGATAAACCCAGACCAAGCACAAGCACCTAGCTCACCACCAGCAAACACCTCAACAGCCCCGAAACAACCAACAACAGAAATCTCATGATTATAATAGAACTATTCTTTCTTAGATTTACTTTTACGTCTTTTACGAGCACCACTTGAATCTGCGTGATCAATAACACGACCCACAAAGAAACTATACATATCCTGAAAATCATTACAAGCTCACTGAAATCATCTCCACACCCCCCCCCCCCCCCCCCCCCCCCCCCCCCCCCCCCCCCAAATCGAGGAAGGGGATACATCCACCAATCAGATTGATCTAAATTATAGGTAATCACCAATACAACCAAATGGGCTTTCATCTCCTTATTGGACACAACCAAAATTGGAATATCAACAAAAGCGGTAGGAGACAAATTAACTGAAGGATTAACAACATCTCTGACCACAGTTCTGTCATGTAGTGCCCCAATGGAAATCTCAACACTTTTATGAGCCAAATCATCATAAGGAACCCCAACATTTAAAGTCTCAAACGACCTTTCCAGAGAACTCACAGGGAAAACAACATCCAACCCCAAAGAGTAGAATTTAAAACCACAACAATATTCTGACCATTATCATCAATAGTATTTGAAGCCATGCTAGAT
Source organism: Dendrobium catenatum (assembly GCF_001605985.2). Taxonomy (NCBI): domain Eukaryota; kingdom Viridiplantae; phylum Streptophyta; class Magnoliopsida; order Asparagales; family Orchidaceae; genus Dendrobium; species Dendrobium catenatum. Next base: position 153,270 of record NW_021321834.1, on the reverse strand, counting down.
ATATAGTTTTCTAAGAAATTGTTAGGATCCAACATCAAATTGATACCTTCTCCAATGTAACACGACAAAGCCAAAGGCAAAGAAACACGAGATGGAACAACGCCCCCATCAGTGAGACCAACATCATTTGCAACATCAATATCATTAACCAAATGGTTACAATTATCCTCATTAACTATCAAAGCCTTAATTGGGAAAATAGGCCTTTTAGAAGCAACATTATCCATCATCGGAGCAGAACCAGAGACAACAACATTTGCCGAAATCATAACAGAAGCGGAAATGGGATAAAAGCACCAAACGAATGGCCAATACATTTACAATGCACATAAAATGGAGGGAAACCCTCCATCTTACCCTGTTGTATATAGCCAAAATTCTCCAGTCTTAGCCAAACTTTATCTGAGTACTTTTTGGTAATGTCTAGCTCTACCAAAACACGCAAAATAAAAGATTGAGAACCCATGGCAGTGGCAGAATCAACCTTTAAGGGTCGACCAAACAACAAACCCAAGCCATGAAGTATACGTGAAGAAAAAAGATGCAGCTGTGAATTGTGAAAAGATATCCAAATGGGGATCACCAGAGAATCAATACCAATATCAACTAAGGGGCCCATTTGGTCAATTTTATATAACAATTATTAACAAAGAATGATCTATGGCAGAACACTCTAATGTAATCAAGGTCGTTACCCAACTTTATTAAGGCATGCGACAACAAGGTAATCGAGAAGTCCCCAATCAGCTTAAGGTTGAGAAAAACCTCCAAATTGCGTTAAGATTAGGCCGACAAGAAGGAAAAAAATCAACTAAAGAAAATTTAAAAGGATCGGCCAAAGAAAAAAGTCCTCCGAAATAAAGAAGGATGGCAAACCACAAAAGGTATTAGGTTTTAGGTCGAGAAATCTCGTAGAGGAAGAAGAACCAGATAAAGCATCAAGAAAAGAGCGAGATTTGGTAGACCCTTCAAAAAAGCCAAGGTTGGCTAGCCGATTCCCCGCCATTTTGACAAGTGAAGATGGACAAATCGGCAAAAGACACGGCTAGAACAACAAAATAGTAGAAATAACACAAAAAATAACAAAGAACTTTCTGAGAGAATCATCGACACCATTAGTGTCGGCAGTGCCGCAAAGAGGGCTAGGGAAACCTCAAGTGCATTAGACATTTACTTTTGACGGGTTGGCAGAAGGTGGCTCGATGAATCTAAGTTTCGCGGCGCAAATGTTGAGTAAGTTGTGCATCTAAATGTATATTAAATAAAGTATAATTGTGTGGACAATTCACCATTGTTAACAAAATACTATTTATGTGATGAAGTGAACGACTAGCCATCACTTGCATAGATTAAATAGTAGAGATTAAAGATAGTGAACCATCACTTGCAGTCATAGAGTATAATAGGACTTGAATGAACCTTACAACTTTACAAGTCATCTGATGAGATTGACGATTGCAAGCTACATGAAATGTTACTGCACATTGAACGAGACGTTATAAAAATCCTATGCTTGAAATTATATTTTTGGACAGAGGAATCCAATATCCACAACAATGACACATCAAAATCATATTCTAATAATTTATTTAAATTATAACAAATTGTATACATAATTATTTTAAATTATTCATTAATTAATTTACATTAATTTCTTACTTATATTTTAAAAAAATATATATACTAGCTGCCCGTTATATGGGCTACTTACAAGTCGCCCATTTAATGGCCTACTTATAAGTCGTTTGTTTAGCGGACGACTTACTTGAAATAGAAAGTCACCCATTAAACATGCGACTATGATGAGTTTTAAAAAATTTTAAATAGTTGATTATTAAGTTTATTAAATGTAAAATGAGATTTAGTTTAAAAATTTTACCTTTTGATTTCTCTTAACAAATAGTTATTTGTCAAAATCAGAGTGGTTTGGTTAGTGAATCTTATAAACAATTTCTCGGCCAACATTATTTTTTTTGCTTTACACTTTCTAATATCTGGAGTTAACTTCATTTCTTTCAAAAAATGATTAGCCTTACTCAGACTACAAGTTTTCCTTTCTCCAATGTACTCGTTTATAAAATGAATTATTTTTTTCATTTATTTTCTAAATTAAAAATTATCTTTTGTTTCCTTCATTATTATTATTGATTTGTGTATGTAATAACCGGTTATAACTTTTTGCGAACCGGCTGAAATTATTATAAGGAATGGGCGGAACTTTTCGTGAAACAAAGACAGTTTCGCGCTGAACAGAGAGAAGGGCGGACGGCAACTTCGTGCGGGAGAGCGTTCCTTTTTCTAAGAAATAAGGATTCTTTTTATTCTTATAGTTAACGGAGTGTTAATTTGGGAAAGATTTCAAGAACGAGAGAAACGACCGAGAAAAAAGAAGGAAAAAAGTTTGTTGAATTTTTCTTTCGGATTTTTGTATAAATTTCCTCTTTTACTTCGTTTAAAGCGAACAACATGTTTCTTGAAGGTAAATGAAGAGATTTGAAGCAAAGAAAAAGAATTTTGAGGGCGAAAGAAGAATATAGGGATTTTTAAAAATTCTTTTTTGCGAGTGAATTCTCCATGTTATAACTTTAATTATATTTTGTTAATTAATCATATTTCTTTCATGAAAGTTATATTGTACAATTTTAGAAATTTTGGAAAGATAGATCAAGGTTATAAGAGTTGATCAATCAAGGATTTAACAAGGAGGTAAACTGATTCAAGGTTTTATCAAGCATTGAAGACTTGAAAAGTTCAAAGTGGGTAAATTAAATTATTTTATGATTTTATTCATGTTTGCAATCTTCTAAGTAATTGATAAAAGTTTTGTATGATATCTTATGATTTTATAGCCTTAGAAACAAATTCATCCGCTATAAAAGTTTGAAAGTTTATGAAAATGAGAAAATAAAAGAGAAAATAGAAAAGAAAAAAGGGAAGCAAAAGAATATATATGCATGGAAATAAAACAGATGTAATATAACAAGGAAAAGGTATTGAAAACTTACAGGAGTTCACCCTCTTATGGTACTGGCTGGGGATGCCGTACTCGTGCACGTAAAAAGGAAAATGTAATGAAAATGGAAATGGTTGTACCTTTGGGTACATTGAGATGGTGCTCCTGTATGACTTAAATGAGAAAAAGAAATATAAAGATGGTTTTAAATGTTTTAAAGCAAAATGATCGAATATGTATAAATTATTGAAATGAATGAAATAAAGTAAAGAAATGATTGGATGCAAATTGAAGATTATAAGAGTATTGTAAATAAGAATATTCATTTTAATTGTTGAAATAGTAACCCACTGAGTTTACTTAATAAACTCAACCCACGAGTTTAATGTTTCAGGTAAGTCTCCTAAGAAAAAGAAATGGCTACAAGAGAAGATTTTGTCTACAGAAGGCGGCGTGCAAATGACAATAGATAATTTATGATTTGTGTGTTATGGCTCTTCACTTAATATAAAAGTTTATGTTGATGAGTTATTATTATATTGATGGAAATGTAATATCGTCTGACTTCTTTATACCCGCCTAGTTAGATCGAGCATTCGGGCCGGGTCATGACAAAAATGGTATCAGAGCTCAATTAAGATCTGAATCATACTGAAAGAGCCATTAGGATGATTATTAATGATTAAAATTTTAATGTAGAATGGATTATTGTATTGATAATAGGAACCAAATTAATCTTGAAGAAGAGGAAGAGCTGGAGGAAGTGGAAAGATTAGTACCAAATGTTAATGTTAATCCTGATACACTGGTACAAATGATGACATGTATGACTCCAGCTGATTCAAGATTCAAGAAATCAATCATCATGAAGTAGTAGTGGTGGTGGAATGGTTATGGATAAGTATCTAAAATTGTTTGAGGATATGAGACCACCATTATTCAAGGGGGTAGAGGGACCAATAGAGGCTGAAAACCGGTTGCTGAGGATTGAAAATATATTAGAAGGAATGTACTGTCCAAAAGATAAGAAAGTTTCTTTGGCAACATTTGCATTAGAAGGAGAAGCTGAAAGGTGGTGGAGAGGGCTGTATCAAGATAAATTTGAAGGAATACCTGACATGCAAATTAAGTGGAATGATTTTACTAAGGTGTTCAGGGATTGGTTCGTACCTCCTTCTGCGATGAGGCAAATGCAGGACAAGTTTATGAGATTGGTACAAGGAAATAGATCAATTATGCAGTTTGAGGCTGAATTTACAATATTAGTCAGATATGCTCCTCAATTAGTACACACTACGGAGGATAAATGCCACCGATTCTTAGCTGGAGTGAAGGATGCAATTAGGAAACCCCTGGTTCCTCTTGGAATTGAAGATTATACAGTGCTAGTGGAAAGAGCTAGAAGAATAGAAGCAGATAGAAGCAGACCTGCAAAATACTGAAAGGAGATGTGATTTTCAGAAGAGGAAAAGTGGTGAAGTCATGAGTCCCCCAGGATTCATATAGCAAGTCGTTTTCACAAGGTGAAAAATTTAATTGGAAAAAGACAAATTCCAACAACAGTGATAGTTCAAGTGTGAACAGTTGTAGCAAGTGTGGAAGACATCATAAAGGAGAATGTTTATCTGGTACAAATACTTGCTTATGGTGCCATCAACCAGGTTATATAGCCAAGAATTATCCTACTTTAGGGAAAAGACCAGCAAGAGACTCAAATATAAATACTGGATCTCAGAGAAATGTTGGAAGAAAAAGAACAGTAGAATCAGCTGCTTCTACTCCATGATCAAATCAAAGCCGACAGAATACTCTGCTTAGAGTATATACACTGACTCAGAAGGATGCTAAAAATTTACCTGAAGTGATTACAGGTGATAAAAAATGATAAGTGAATGAATATGTATTATGAAAGCATTATTAAAAGAATGATTTATGTTTATGTCTTTCTTATGTAAATTTTATATGTATGATCATGATGGAAGGAGTGCTTGTACGAATTCTTTTTGATACGAGAGCTTCATACTCCTTCATTTCAGAAGAATTTGTCAAAACAGTTGGGCTGAATGTTTATGAGATAAATGTAATTTTGAAAGTTCTAATGCCAAATGGATCAATTATGAATGTAAAAGGTATATGTAATGTGACTTTCAAAATAAATGAAAAAGAGTTTGAAGCCACAATGAATGTTTTACTATTGCAAGAGTTTGATATGATATTGGGAATAAATTGGTTATCAAGGCACTTTGTGATTATTGACTGCAACAATAAAATTTTAAAGTTTAATTTCCCTAGAGAAGGAGAGTTGAAATTCTATGGAGAGAGGAATTTCTTCAATGATAATTACTTCTTTGAAAGCATACAAATTTGTATCCAAGGATGTCAGTGTTTTCTTGCTCAAGTAAAGGATACAAATAAGGAAGTTAAAGAGTTGAAAGATATACCTGCAATCAGAGAGTATTCAGAAGTGTTTTTGGATGATTTGCCAAAATTATCACCAGAAAGGGAGATAGACTTCACTATCGAATTGATACCATGTTCAGAACCAGTGGCAAGAGCATTTTACAGGATGGCACTCAAAGAGTTACAGGAGCTGAAAAGTCAGTTATAGGAATTGCTAGATAAGGGATTTATCAAGCCAAGTTCTTCACCATGGGGAGCTCTAGTATGTTTTGTAAAGAAGAAAGATGGGAGCTTCAGAATGTGCATAGATTACAGAGAACTGAATAAGCTTACTGTTAAGAATAAATATCCATTACCCAGGATTGATGATCTTTTTGACCAACTAGAAGGGGCTACAGTTTTCTCTAAAATTGATTTGAGATCTAGATACCATCAGCTACGGATTAAAGAGGAAGATATAGAAAAGACAACTTTCAAGACCAGATATGGTAACTACGAGTTTGTGGTAATGTCGTTTGGAGTGACTAATGCACCGGCAATATTTATGGATTTAATTAACATAATTTTTAAGCCATTTTTGGACATATTTGTGATTGTGTTTAATATTCTGATTTATTCAATAAATGAATAAAGCCATTCCAGTCTTCTGCAGGTAATGTTGCAAATATTAAAGGAGAACAAGCTATATGCCAAAATTTCAAAGTGTGAATTTTGGCTGAGCAGTGTAAATTTTCTAGAGCATGTGATTAGTGGTGAAGGAATTTCTATGGATAAGAATAAAATTCAAGCTATATCAGATTGGCCAAGACCAACGACAATTTCAGAGGCGAGGAGTTTTCTAGGACTTATTTGTTATTACAGGAGGTTTGTAGAGGGGTTTTTTCAGATTGCTATGCCGTTATCCAGATTAACTCAGAAAGCGGTGAAATTTGAATGGAGTGATCAGTGTGAAGGAGCTTTCCAGAAGTTAAAGAATTACCTAGTAACTGCCTTGATTTTAACAATTCCATCAAGTTCAGAAGGATTCCAAATTTTCTGTGATGCTTTCTTAAGGGGACTTGGATGTGTATTGATGCAACATTGTAGAGTGGTGGCCTATGCTTCAAGGCAACTGAAAATGCATGAAAGAAATTACCCCACTCATGATTTAGAATTGACAGCTGTGGTTTTTGCACTCAAAATATGGAGACATTACCTATATGGGGTTAGATGCGAAGTGTTTACATATCATAAGAGTCTCAAGTATATTTTTAATAAAAAGAGCTTAATTTGAGACAACGAAGGTGGTTAGAGCTCATTAAAGATTATGACTTTGACATACAGTATCATCCTGAAAAGGCAAATATGGTTGCAGATGCACTTAGTAGAAAAGCTCTTGGAAATGCGAATTGGTTAATCACCCAGCAGGAACAAATAATCAGAGATACGAAAAAGTTGGAAATTTCAGTGGTCAATTAGAAAGAAACAAATGATATAATGTTGAATCAGTTGATGATCCAATCAATTCTGAAGGATAGAGTACTCAATTCATTGTCTCAAGATGAGAGATTTCAAGACATCATAAAGAAAGTGCAAACAGGGCAATTACAGAACTTTGTTATGGATGCAGAAGGATTATTAAAATATAAAGGCAGGATCTATATTCCAAATATTGGAAGCTTAAAAGAAGAGATATTGCAGGAAACTCACCTCTCAACATATGAAATTCACCCAGGCAGTGCAAAGATGTATCAGAAACTTAGAGGATTGTTTTGGTGGCCAGGATTAAAGGGGAGTGTTGCAGAATTTATAGCAAAATGTATTCCCTATTAGATGATTAAAGCAGAACATCAAAAGCCAAGTGGTCAACTACAATCCTTACCTATACCTGAGTGGAAATGGGAGGACATTGCGATGGATTTTATGATTGGATTATCCAGGTCAAGGCAGAGTAGAGATGCAATATGGGTTATTATTGACAGATTAACCAAGTCAGCTCATTTCTTACCAATCAAGCAGACATATTCAATAGAGAAATTGGCAAAATTATATGTTGAGGAAATTGTGAGATTGCATGGAATTTCAAAATCTATTATTTCAGATAAAGATGCCCGATTCACTTCTAAATTGTGGAAGAAAATTCAGGAAGCTATGGGTACACGATTGACCTTTAGTACAACATTTCATCCTCAAACAGATGGGCAATCAGAAAGGATAATTCAAACTTTGAAAGATTTATTAAGATTATGTGTTTTAGAATTTGGAGAAAGTTGGGAGACTCGCATACCGTTGATTGAATTTGCTTATAACAACAATTTTCAAGCTAGCATTGGAATGGCACCATATGAGGCTCTTTATGGAAGAAAATGTAGAACACCCTTGTGTTGGGTAGAAACTGGTGAAAGAAAGGTGATTGAGACTAAACTGGTAGATGAGGCTACTAGCAAAATCAGATTGATCAGAGACAGACTAATGGCAGTTCAAGATAGGAAACAGAAGTATTATAATGCAAAACAACGGCCAGTGTAATTTGAAGTTGGAGCATTTATTTTCTTAAAAGTCAGTCCAATGAAAGGTGTGCAAAGGTTTGGAAAAATAGGAAAATTGAGCCAAAAATTCATAGGTCCCTATGAAATCATAGAAAGGATTGGAAATATGGCATACAGATTGGATCTACCAGTGCACATGCAAGGAATTCATAATGTGTTTCACATATTAGTGCTTCAAAAGTATGTCTTAGATGATTCAAAGAGATTCCAGTCCAAATCAATTGACTTACAACCTAATTTGAAATATGTTGAGGAACCTGAAAGAATACTAGATTATGATGTAAAACAGTTGAGGAATAGAACAATTTCTTTTGTGAAGATTTTGTAGAAGCATGGGACAGAAAGAGATGCCACCTGGGAGTGGGAAGCTCAAATCAGAATCAATATCCTCATCTATTAATCTAAGGTATGTTTTATTACTTAATTTAATTTTGAGGACGAAATTTTATAAGGAGAGATTATAATAACCGGTTCGGTCCGATCGATTCAGTCGAACAGGCCGAACCTATTATAAGGAATGGGCGAAACTTTTCACGAAACAGAGACAATTTCGTGCGGAACAGAGAGGGGCGGATGGCGATTTCGTGTGGGAGAGTGAGGTAAACTTCCTTTTTCTAATTTTAGCAAACGATTATCTTCAATGATAAGAAATAACGATTCATTTTTTCTCTTATAGTTAACGGAGTGTTAATTTGGGAGCGATTTCAAGAATGAGAGAAACGACCGAGAAAATTAAATTATTTTATGATTTTATTCATATTTGCAATCTTCTAAGTAATTGATAAAATTTTTGTATGATATCTTATGATTTTATAGCCTTAAGAACAAATTCCTCCGCTATAAAAGTTTGAAAGTTTATGAAAATGAGAAAATAAAAGAGAAAATAGAAAAGAAAAAAGAAAGCAAAAGACTATATATATGCATGGAAATAAAACAGATGTAATATAACAAGAAAAAGGTATTGAAAAATTACAGGAGTTCACCTCCTTATGATATTGGCTGGGGACGCCATACTCGTGCACATAAAAAGAAAAAGGTAATGGAAATGGAAAAGGTAAAATGAAAAAGGTTGTACCTTTGGGTACATTGAGACGGTGCTCCTGTATGAATTAAATGGGAAAAGAAAATATCAAGATGGCTTTAAATGTTTTAAAGCAAAATGATCGAATATGTATAAATTACCGAAATAAATGAAATAAAGTTAAGAAATGATTGAATGCATATTGAAGATTATAAGAGTATTGTAAATAAGAATATTCATTTTAATTGTTCAAATAATTACCAACTGAGTTTACTTAGTAGACTCAACCCACGAGTTTAATATTTCAGGTAAGTCTCCTAAGAAAAAGAAATGGCTGAAAGAGAAGATTGTCTACAGAAGGCGGTGTGCAAATGACAACAGGTAATTTATGATTTGTGTGTTAGTGGCTCTTCAGTTAATAGAAAAGTTTATGCTGATGAGTTATTATTATATTGATGGAAATGTAATATTGTCTGATTTTTTTCGTACCAGCCTAGTTAGATCGAGCATCCGGGCCGGGTCGTGACAGTGTAATATCTTCAATTTGTATTTTCATGATTCTCGGTGAAGAAACAAACTAGTATAATAAATGTATGATGGTTTGATAAAGTAATATTCCACCTTCCGTACTTTTTTTCTATGTATACCAATAAGACATTTCAACTCGAGTAAAGGCTTTCATTAGTAGTATTATTACCTGTGACGGTGTTTTGATGCTCATTTTGTTTGAAATAGTCAAGATATACACTGAATATTTCTTCATTACTTTCAATATTCTAGACAGGGCAAAAATATAAATCATAGTGTAAGCAGTAGAAGGAATTTTGGTCTCCAATTCACAAAGGTCACAACATTATTATTTACATCTTCCCTTTTTTTTTATTCTCCTCCTTCAGAATTATGAAAGACTGGCAGGCTGGAATCTTCTTAGGCTCATCAGTTAAAATTATTTCCTAGACTTTCTCCTAATTAAGGAACTACCAGATCAACCTGAATGGAACTCTGTATTTCTTGAAATACTTGAGTAGCTGAACGATATAGTTTATTTAGAATCTTTTTAGAAGATTCAAATAAAACAACATCCCAACTGTCATTAGATTGACAAATATTTAATTTGTTGTTTTCATTGCATTCAATCGAAGTAATGGATTATTCTTCATCTAAAATACTTAACAAAGAACAGTTCATCTATATATATTTGTGAGAAACGTTTATTCTAACTCACTTTATTGAATATTTAAATCTATGGAATCAAGAAAACCATTTTTCCTTCACTCAGGAATATTTGTTGTTTATTCTCAAGTTGCAATGGATGGTTGTTGCTTAGGGTTATTGGGTGCATTGAAATAGATTTGTTTATTTTCATTAATGTTAAAATCATATACATCTCATTTAATAAATATTGTAAATTTATAACTATTTAAAATATTTAAGTTCATCTCATCTTTTTACTATAATTTTCTATATCTTTTGCAGAAACTTGGTATATATCTCTACATCATTTCAATATACATCTCCACATTATTTAATCAGTTGAATAAAATTTATTTGTATTTATTTTTCTCGAACAAATTACAATAAATTAAGAGTAGATTTGTTATTTTAAGGGTTTATTTGCAATTAATAGTGAGACATATTTCATGATAATAAATTCATATGCATTCTCCATATTCTTAGGATTTTCACATTAAATTTGTATGCGTATATATACATTTCTAAGTAAAATTTTATGGCTTGTAATGAATATAGGATGCTTACTTGGAGTCTATTTGAATGAACGTCCATAGTTTCACCTAATATAATGTTCAACTGGCGTTAAGATGAGTATGATATTTGATAAATTTAGATCACCTCATACTTATAGAAATTTTCATGAGCTCTTATTGCATGCTTTATACAGAAAATTTGAATAATAAAATCAATGACATTACTTCAAATTAATGGTTTCCCTATTTAATTCATGGTAGAGAATCCCCTCATAGAAATCCCCTAAAAATTGATTATTCTTATTGTATTCCCTTCATTTGTTGTAAATCAATTCTTGCGTGCTAGTATTCTCTTTACAATGATACACTTCACATTCATCTATTTTTTTTTTTTTTTTTTGAAGAAATGCAAATTGCATTAAAAGAAGAAATACCTAATACAATCTAGAAAGCAAAAGCAAACCCTTTAAAACTACCATAATGGATATGCGATCCACTAAATTCCATTTTAGATCCATTGGAGTGATGGGGATACCAAATATTAAAACAACCTAAAAGGTTGGTTAATATCACAGCTTTCCCAAAAGCGTGCTCCTCCAGAAGCACACACAATAATGACAGGTAGAGATCGATTAGTAGCATACTCGATCAAACAGGTGATTTTCTCACCTACTACGGATCCCATACTACCTCCCATAAACTGAAAATCCATAACTCCAATTGCTATGGGAATACTATTTAGTTGACCTACGCCCGTTTGAACAGCTTAAGTGAAACCCGTTTTTCTTTGATAAAAAGAGATGCGGTTAAAAATGAAACCTAGTAAAAATGTCATATTTCATCATAATGGTTTTAAAAAGGTTTAAGAAGCCTATAAGCAAAACAAGCAAATGATAACTAGTTTCAAGGAAAATAAAAACAACTACTAAACCAGCTATCCAAATATCAACCAGACCCCCAACAATCATAGGGTCCAACAAGCTCCAATCAAGAGTAGAATTCGCTATTGTTGCATCAACACAACCGACAGCAACCACCAAGAACGAACCAATCACTGACGACAAAGCAATAACACCAACTCCCTCCTCAATAGTCCAAGAGTCAGCCTCTTCACAAGCAAAGTCATACAAACTGAAAATCATCACCACACCCATCATACTGGCAAGAACAGCACCAGCAATATTCCAATGTAAAGCCACAACACCAATGTAAAGCCACAATATAATTTAGCAAATACTCAAGTTGATAGATGCTTCGTCGGCAAGTTAAGTAACATCCGACTTCCCTAAAAAGTTGATCTAGCTAAGTACCTTTATTCCGCTTGGGCCTAATTGTTCGACATTTATCATCCATGTATTGTGGCACTTATCGATTAGAAACTACTTCAAATATAACTCACTAATCAATTTTTCAATGAAGACTTAAGATAGGACAATCATCAATTTTGTGCTCATAATCATTGTGGTGGCAACATAACTTATTCATGCCTCATTTATCTGAGGACTAACTCGTTAATATTCGTTGATTGTTGGATGTGGTGCTAATCAACAACAAACTCCTTCAAATGCCCTCTTGATGATAAACTTTTTAATGAAGGCTATCAGAACATGACAATCATCGATGTTGTGTCCATGATCATCATGGTAGAGACATAATTTTTTCTCATACACTTTTTGTAGGAAACTTTTCATAGGATTTAGCTAGTTCAATAACTACATATATTATCACCATTAATACATAATCGAATCAATAAAAAACAACAAAATTATTTAATGGTACCACAAGGCTAGTCCTTTTTTTGGATGGTCCATCTTTGGAAAATTTGATCAACTACAACATGCATGGCAAATTTGAATTGGGCTAACAAATCATTCTTCTTAATTTCTAGTAGTTGATCAATAGGAGATAGATTATCCATGGCAAATATTTCCTTAGCGTTCATGCATTTTGCTTTATTTTCAATAGTTTCACCATTGTCTCGGGTGGATTCTTAGAGACAAGCATACATGGGGGCTCTTTCAAGCTGAGCAGGACTGCAGGAGTACAGCCATTGCTACTAAAAGAATAAAAATCAGCAAAACATGTGATATAATTTGTTAAAGATTCATCACTTCTTTGTATATGTGAGCTCTTGAGTGGCCTCTAAAAGCTAAAAATGTATGCCCACCATTGTTTGTTAAAAGAAGAAATGCCCACCGTTTTGGAAAGAACCCTTGAGTGTTGTTAGAAACACTCCACATCTTATTGCATAAGACATGGCATCCAATATTATTGCATCCTTAGACTCAATCAAATGCTCCATAGGATCTATTAGCGACTTATATTTGTTAATATGAGTGTACTTAAAATTTTGAGAAATTGGATATCTGGAAACCATGAGTATGAATGATGAATAAAACTATGAAATATCATCAACTAAATGGTTTACAATTATTAAGCCAATGATGTTAACATAACAAGGCTTCTTGCATTGATCTGAATCTTCGGGATGTGTTATCGAATAGGTACAACTGGAGCACCAGTTCACATCACTAGAAAAAAAAAATGATTTACATATATGATTAATAATGTATGCTTGAGTCGCATAAACTAGAGTGTTGGGCATTGGATTTGGTGTCACTTTGATGAGCTCACCAAATCTCCATATCAATGTAGAAAAGTGACATTGGTGTGATTATCTCCTTTAACTACTTTCCTTTAAATCATTTTTCATCTCAATAAACAAATCAAAATGTGAATGACATAAAATGTGTTTTTAGAGTCCGTAATGAATTTAAGTGTTCTTTACTTTGTTGTATTACTGAGTGTCGAGTAACAAAAATGCAAAGGTTTTGATTTTTTTGGTATTGAAAGTACATGCAAATATTGGTAAATTATTCGTATAACACTAAAAATGTCAATTTTTAAATAATTTGGTATTCGCCCAAATCAAATAAATTCTAAAAGTAAGGAACTAATTGCCCTCACCAGACCAGACCCCGCACGCAGTCACCAGCCTTGAAATGACATCACCAACACGGTTGCGCATGACCTCATCATCACTAGACCAAATCCTACATTATCACAATGTTGTCAACCCTACATGACCTCAACCTCATAGCCCTAGTATGCCCATCATCATACCCACCGCCACCCCAATTATTTCTATTACTTGCATCATTATCACCATCCCAAAGAGATGTATTTCACTTTAAATCAACCAATACAAAAAAGTTGATCCTATGAATTTATTTTACAACTAACCAAACAATCTAAAAATTTAAAATACAATATTATTATTTTACATTATTTTTGTAATATAGATAAATTTACAATAAGTATAAAAGGGTAAATATTAATATCAGCATAGATTCAAAGAGACCAACACCCAATCATTGAAAGAGGTAAGAATTTATGTGGTTCAATCTTGTGACATATGCCCACTATGGAGAGATCGAGAAAGACTTCCTTTGTAGACATGTTATTGGCATGACTAAATTGATTTGGGTTAACTTGTTGCAACCTTTGATGGACAAAGTTTATGTCAATAACACTATAGAAACATCTTATGGCAAACACTCACCTAGCATTCAATATGCAAAAAATTTTCCTAATTACAACTAACCATGGAAAAATGGAACTTGATGCTAATAAACAAAAAAGTCTAAGCACTAAGCAAGAAATTCAAGCAAATATTTAAGAACTCAAATGATCATGAGGGATCCCATCAAGATATTTCAAGGCCATTCATCTTGTAGCTTGCACTAATAAATTTTATTTGTGTGCTTGTTTTGATAGAGGTAGGTGGTCTTAATTTCTTCATCTGACTAGAAGATGAGGCAAGACTATTTAAGTATTGAGCGAGAAACACGACCAAATATTTAAGAGCTCAAATGATAGAGAGGGAACCAATATAGATATTTCAGGGAAATTCATCATGTAGCTTGCATTAATAAAGTTTATTTGTTAGTTTGTTGTGGAAGAACTAGGTGGTCTTGGTTTTTTCATCACATTGGAAGATGAAGTGATGCCCAACATTTGCCTTTAAGATCAAAGATCCTACAAAAGAGTAATAATCGTCCTACTTAACCCTCATTATTCATGTCAACTTCAAATAACATAGCAGCCATTAAATAATTACTAATTAATTATAATATTAAACTAATAACTTACTAGATAATAACTAAATACTCCAACTAATTTGTAATGACACCTGTCCAGGCAGTGTGGGACTAAACTCCAACCATTTTTTTTAGTTTTGTTGATGCCATGGCACAGAGAGAGAGAGAGAGAGAGAGAGAGAGAGAGAGAGAGCAAGCGGGAATTTTTTGGCGGGTAGGAGAATGAAAAACAGGAAATGGATGAGAGACAGAGGCGGGCGGGTCCGGCGGGAGTATAAAAAACATTAATTTTTATATTATTTTTTTAAAATTAGTTAAATAATGTGAGACTTAATCAATTTATTAGTCAAATAAGATATAATAATTATTTTTTATTAAATAAAGCATAATCGAGCTCTAATAGAGCTTTAAACAAGCCCTGAACACGAGCCTTAATCGAGCTTATTCACGAGCTCTAAACGGTACTATTCTTGAACATAAACAAATCCAACATTGAGTTGTTCAAGCTCGTTTATTTAGCTATCGAGTATCAAAAGTGTTCAAGCTCGTTCATTTAGCTTATCAAATGAACATGAACGAGCTCTTATCGAGCTGAACCACTAGTAGCTCATTGAACGCTTAGTTTATTTGCAGCCCTAGCTAACTGTTGACTACCTAATGCAACCCAAAGGAACATCTATATCCATAATTCTAATACTTAATTATGCAAAAACAAACATTCAAAGCATAAAAAATGGTCATGGGGGGATCCAAAAGAACTTACTCTAATTTATATCCTAATTTCCTTCTTTCTCCATAATACAACATCACCAAAGATTGTAATTTTACAGGAACCAAGTGGAGGTAAAAATGACATGCCAACAAAGCAAACACAATGTGGACGCATAATTAAGTCAAACCATAGATGAAACATTCGGTTAAAAGAAAAAGTTCCATCAGTCGTTCAGATGCTTCAGCATCCAAACAAAAGTAACAGTTTACAAGATCAAATCAATTAAAGCACCCCACAAAAGTTCAGATTTCACATTCTCACACAATAAAAATATTTATTTCATAAATTATTCTAAACGGACTCTGTGAGTACCTATTTCTTGCCAGCGCCTTTGCTGTTATTCGCGGCATTGCTCCCTTCACCGGTGGCTCCCTGCCCCACCTTCTTCGAGATCTTCTCTTCCAGGGCTTTCTTATCCCTACTCAGATCCAAAAAATAAAACAAAAAATGATACGTAAAACCTATATTGCAAAATCAACAGAACGGGATGAGTTAGAATTCGGTCAGATCGCACACCTCTCGCGGCGCTGCTCCGGGGTAAGGCCATCGTCCTTATTTTTGGACTGAGTCTTCCGAGCCTGCGATCTCTCGCGATCGCGATCCCTTTGATTACCGCGTTTCAGATCGAATTAAGGAATGCTAGTAGATCGGATTGCGAAGATGATAAACCTATCAGGAAGAGTGAAACAGAAATCTAATCGATGCAAAGAAAAAGTAAAAGAAGGGAAAATTAAATTATGAAATTGAAGGATATGAGTCATCCTCTCTTCTCGTCCTCTCCTAGAGGGAAAATTATTAGGTCCGGCCTCCTAGAGGGGTTTTCAGATACGCAAAATTGATACTGAAGCGAAAGGATGGATTTCTGCGACAGCAATTACGGCAGAAAATCGGGGTAGGGTACTCGAAATAAAATTAGAGTAAAGCTGAGTTTGCATTTTTTTTTTTAATAATAATTTCGTGCAATCAACAATAAAAAATGTTGCTCTTATTTATTTTTTTGTTTTTTTTTTAACATTCAGATCAATTAAGAAAAATTTATAAACACATCACATATTCGAATCAAAAACCTCTTAGTTGATAGCTTAAGCTTCTAACTAACAGACCAAGATGAGCTATATATTTTTATGCTTTTTAATTGCAACTTGGTGGAAGTAGAATTGAGTTAGTAAGTTTGCTAGACTCTTGGGATAAGAGGTTGATGATAATTAGTTTGATTTTATTTGATTTTTTTAGTTGAAATATGCTTTATATTAGAGAGGCTTATGGGTGATGAGTTAGGTAGATTTGCATTTGGGTTTTATGGAAAGAGTTATAATGATTTTGTTTTATTATATGACATATAGGGATTTTTTTTTTCATATAATTCTACGACATATAACGAAGGTTAGACTAATTATATATTAGCGAAGAAATTAAATTAAATATTATCTTTATAACTTCTTATTTTAAAAGGAACAAAAAATTTAGAAGTCATAGTAAAAGAGGTATAGTATACTCGTCTAACATCAAATTAGTTGGCATATGGTTTAGCCTTTATGTTGGCATTACATCATGGCATTTTCTCCATTTAAAAATAACCCACATTTCTTTTCTTTACACATTATAAATATCATAGAGTTATTTTTCCTCACTACAACTAGTCATCTTGTGGCCTGAGTTTTTTTCCTTGCTCCTATGCCTTCATGAGAAAGGGTGAATATCATTGGTTCCAATTTAGAGTTAATAGGCTCATCCTCTTCTGGGTTATTTATTGGGCTTTACATTATTGATATTTTATATTATTTTTCTTATTAATTTTGACAAATAATAATTTTCATATTTTTATTCATATTATTTACTATAATATTGGGGAATTGATTTATGTGTGGATTAGCAGTAGGTTTGAAAGTAGAATGGATAGATAAGATGTTTTCTTACTGGTTGAGTACCTCTTATATTTTCTTACTAAGGTAGATGTGAAAGACTTCTTTTAAGTTTAAGGTTTATGTATCTCAACTATTTTGTTACGATATATGCAAGTCTAATGACATCAGAGGAATCATGTGGTATGATGGAGATTGTAAAAAGATAATTGAGTAGTGGACCCTTAGGCATGTTTGGATCTCTCACCATACTTTGTATTTAGAAGAGGAGAATAAGAGAATTCCTAGAAAAACCTAACAGGCAGTAGAAGTATTATGAAAAACAAAACTATTCTCCTATGATCAAACACTTTGAGTTTCATGGATGTAATCACCTTCTTAATTTTGTGTGTTAATATGTGAAAATTATTGATTGTAATTATTATAATGGGTCTAGTAAGCTAAGGATCATCTCTTGGAGGTGGAAGAGAACTACTTGTAATATTAATAGGCTTCTTGGTAATAGAATATGTCAACATATTAAATTGGTTTAAGGAAATCAAAATCTTTGGCTAAGCCTAGGACTGGAGCCACTAGATGAAGGTATGAAATAATTAATTCATAGTATTTTGACTCTTCTACAAGGTTTAGTTGTGGAAAATTGATGTGGCCCAAGATGCCCGTACAAGAAGAGCTGAAACAACAATTAGAGCCCTATAAAAGAAGGAAGCTAAGAGGACTTGAGGACTCGTGAAAGGAGTAATTTGAAAGCACTTAGGTAGAATTTCTATTTTATGAGTAAGATAATTATTTTAAAATATATATTTGTGACTTCAAATTTTATTTATAATTATAATTTAAGAATGTGAATTTTAAAACTTTGACATTTGATTTTTAAAAATTCAAAATTTTGAAAATTTTAAATTTATATTTTAAAAGTTTAAGGGAATGTGGATTATTTTTTAATGTGAAAATATGTATTTGAAGGAAATAATTTAAATAAGCATCAGCCAAGGCACAATTGATTGGAAAATTTTTAAAGGATGGTACAGTTATTTTCTTAGTTACCTCAATCTCTGTCAAACACTATAAGTGTAGCCAGCCCTCACTCCTTTTCTCTCTCTTTTGAAAATTAAATTAGCATTTGCAACCTTATTCATACTCAATGGAATGAAGAATGATGGGGTTTTTATTATTTTGAAAATTTAGAATTTATTCAGAATAAAAGATGGTTTGGTAGCCAACCTCAATCTTAAAGAAATTTTGTTATTCCTTCAAATTTTATTATTTTGTGATAAGTACTCTATCCCCTTATAGAGGTAAGCGTGGTCTTAAAGAGGTAATAGGTATACTGAGGAATCAAGAAAATGATAGACATAACCTTAAAAAGATATCTTGAATCTTTCATCCCAACTCATCAAGCTCAATATTGCTTACCATGAAGGTAAGCAACCCATTATGGCTAAAAGACGTTCTACTGGAAATAATGAATTTTTTTATCCAAAGAATCTCTTCACCTCATATTAAAGAAAAAAATCTACGTTATTATACTTATGAATCTAACCAATAGATTTAGAGAGGATGTACAGCTTACAATCCCTAAAACTATAAGGAAAACCTACAAAAATGAGGAATGGAAAATTTTGACTATGCAAAGTCTATTGAAATCTAAGAGCCCGATGTGGCATTTTGAATATTATAAAAATTATTAGCTTAATCATTCACTATTCTCTACAACACACACACACACACACACACATATATATATATATATATATAGTTTTTCTTCGATGTGCTACAAATATTTTAGTTAAAACATACATAAAACCAAGTTGAAGGAGCGAACTCAAGAAAATACAATGTTGAGATTATTTAAAATTGCAGTAAGTCAGAACTTTTTTTTTCATGAGTCCTTTATGTAATTAGTTGTATGTTGGCAAGACAACCCAATACACACATGTAAGGATGGTTGAAAATTAAACACTTGAATTCTCTATTAAATCATAATATATGATCTAAATTGCATTGTATGATCTGTTAATCCAAAAATTAAATCAAGTGTTTAATTAAATTAATTTTTAGAATAATTGATTATACTATACGACATATGATTGCACATGTTGATTTTGTATTTTGATAAAACTCCACCATTGAATCTTGGTTACCAAAATTAGGCAAATTTAAATTAAAATTTAATCATAACTATGATGTATAAGCTATTTCTTATTGTATGATTATTAATGAATATTGCATAATTTTACTCGTTGATCGATGAATCAAATAAGGATTAAATGTTTATTGGATATTATACTATATGATTAGGATTTTATTTTACAATCCAATACATATAGTCCAAATTAACATAACTTTTAATAGATAAACCTTGGTTCATCTAGGATGAACCTGTTGCAACTCAAGCTTATGAGTTATGTTTTTGATGATAACAAATATTGTGGCTCACTTTCTGTGGTCTACCTGTATTTGTAATATATTTTTGTTTGTGTGTATATTAACTTTTAAGGATTACGATGCACTATTTAAGACTCAAGATTTGTTAGAACATATTTTATTTTTAATATTCATTGATGTATTTTTTGATTTCTTGAGTCATGTCCTGTAAGGGTGTATGCTAGCTTAATAACCTTGCACACACACACTTGGAAAAAAATTCTGTCTGATTGTTAGAGTTTTTTGTTTTTGATCACATCATCCGGGACTATCCATAAATCATTCTGGATGATCAGTTAAAAATAGAAATCTTAATTTAAGGCATCCTATTTAAGGCAGCCGTAATTAAGTGAATCGTCCTAGATGATAGTATCATCGTACGAGACAATAAGCTTAAATAAAAAAATAATCAGCCGTCATATTTATTTAGGCATCTTTTATTTTTGGACATTATCCAAGACAACATCTTGGACGATGCAGTATAATTATGCCTAAATTAATCTGTAATTAAGAAAAGCAATTAAGGTTTGATTGCTTGATCATATCATCTTGGACAATCGCTGGATCGTTCGGGATGATTAGTTTACAAACCTTAGTTCATCCTGGATGATTCCTAATCGTCCTAGCTACATCCAGGGTGATGCTTTAGACGATATGTGCCTTTTTTTACTAATCAGCCTGGACGATCATGAGATCATTCCAGACGATAAGTTAACTTTTTAATCATTCAGACATATAATCAGGGTGATGTTCTAGATGATGCTCAACAATTTGAACTAATCGTACAGGATGATATGAATATCGTCCTGGATGATAGTGTCGATTTGTTGCAATTAAGAGCAAATTTGGAGCTTTTCTATTTAAGACCTCTTGTTTATACAAGTTAGAGTCTTTGGCAGCCATTGAAGTTTTGTTCTTCTGAAGAAAACTTGAAAATAGAACTTGAAAGGGAGAGAGGAAAGGGTGGAGTTTGAGAGAGGGAGAAGATTCTTAGAGGGGGTTTCAAGGGAGTGTGTAGGGGATTTCACATGGTTGCTCCGACGAGCTTGCACCTTAGTACCATCAGATTCAAGGTTTGTCTTGAGGGAAGTTTTTGAAAGAAGAAAACTCTTTGGTGTTAAAGGGCTCGGCTACTCCGCCGTATTGGAAAGATGAAAGTGATTTTATAAAGGCTTCTCTGCCTAGCTGTGGGGGCTAAAGGAGAGGCACTAAAGATTTAGTGCAATACTCGGAGGGTGCCTCCGAGGAGTGGACATAGGTCAGGTTGGACCGAATCACTATAAATCTAGTGTATTCTTTCTTATTATTTTTCTGCATTTAATTTCCGCACTTTGTTTCTCTTATGGTGAATCTTGGTTTGGTTGTGTTTGTATTTTTTCTTGGAGAAATTTTTATATAACAATTCACCCCCCCCCCCCCCCCCCCCCCCCCCCCCTCTTGGTTAGCCTCGGGACTAGTTCATAAGGGCTTAACATCCCTAACGAACTCTTAAGTGGTATCAGAGTGGGATTCATAAAATTAAGTTTGAAAACTTTTTGAATTTTAATCAATGGCTAATTTTTATATTCGTAATATTGTGGAAGGTTATTCAATCACCCCATTACCTTTATTTGAAAATATCACTTTTAATTTTTAAAAAATTTACATGTCTACTTTCTTACAATCAATTGATTACTGAATATGACAAATAATTTTAACTGGTTATTCTTTACCTTCATTTGTTATAGATGGAATTAAAAATGATATTTCTTTTAATAAATGGAGTAAGGAAGAACAAATCAATGCTCAATTGAATGCTAAATAGTTAAACTATTTTTTCTATACTTTAAATTGTGAAGATTATATGTTTGTATCCACATGCACTACTACTAAGAAAATTTGGGATAAATTACACACTATATACGAAGGCACTAGTGAAATCAAGCAATCCAAATTGAATACTTTAATGCATGATTATTAACTATTTTGCATGAAACCTTATGAGACGATCTTAAACATGTATACTAGGTTTATTCAAATTATGACATCATTACATGATTTAGGTAAAGAGTTTTCAAACTTTGAAATAGTTAATAGAATTCTACGTCATCTACTTGATAAGTTTGATGACAAAGTTGTTGCTATTTATGAATCGAAAATTTTGAATGAATATTATATTAATAATTTGATTGGCTCACTCATTTCCTACGAGCGAAGTTTGGGCCAAAGACTTTTGGATACAGGTGAAACGATAGTGCTAAACGTTGAAAATACGGAGTAAAGTGGCTTAGTTGGTGACGAAAGCGATGACAGATGATAAAAAAATAACTGATCAACCAGGATGATTTCACGATCGTCTTGGATGATTAGTTTAAGAAGTTGAATATCATCAAGAAAATCGCTCTATTCGGCCATACTTTATATATTCGGATGATAAAAAAATAACTAATCATCTAGGACGATTTGGTATCATCCCAGAAGATTAGTTCAAATCAATACATATTGTCTAGAATATCATTCTAGTCAACCAACAAGAAACTAAGGTTTTTTTAACCGATCGTCCTAGATGATACTACGATCGTCTAGGATGATATGATTAATCAATCAAATCTTAATTGCTTTCCTTAATTATCCAACTAATTCAGGCATAATTGTAATGTATAGTCCATGATGATGTCCTTAATGATGTCTAAAAATAAAAACATGCCTAAAAGAGTTTGCGGCTGATTCTTTCTGATTTGAGCTTATCGTCCAGGACAATGCTAATATCGTCCAGGATGATGTGCTTAATTTCAGCTGCCTTAACAAAGATGCTCTAATTAAGATTTCTATTTTTAACTGATTGTCCAATATGATTTGGGATTGTCCCAAACAATATGATCAAAAATAAAAAAACTCTAAAATAGTTAGAATTTTTCCCCCGAGTGTGTGTATGTAAGGTTGGACCCACTTTGTTATATTTGACAGAAGAAAATGTAAAAACACTTAATGAAAGTTTACAAACTGACTCAGTCCTAATCTACCTAATCTTGAGCTAGCTTGATTTGTAATTGACGTTGTGGACCTAAAAGGTTAGTAGGAAGGATAATTGTAGAAAAAACAAAAGTGTCATAAAAGCTTGCTATCATCAAAATTATAATCTATGAATCCAGATTCACAACAATCTCTCCATTTTAGATGATGACAAACATTTGGTAGAAAAATCAATTTAAGTAGTTTAATTAAGACATGATATGAAGAAAAAATAATATGAATCAGAAAATTTAAATTTTACTAAAGTCAAATAGATGGTATAAAACACTAGACAAAAGTAATAAAAAAATACAACAAAATAACATAAACACTATTACTACTCTCCCTTTTGACATCACAAAAAGGAGGAGGAAACTAGAAAAGAAAAATATAACAGAAAATTTAAAAACAAACAACAGCATAAAAATGATAGAAGGAAAACAAACTATAAATATGATGGGCCCTGATCATCAGAAGAAGGTGGTGGTGGCTGAAAGAAATTAGAAATACCCATTAGGCCATGTCCTGGTCATGCTTCTACTACTGGTGAGTCACGTATGAATCAAATCTAGCAACATCCTCCGCATGCTACTACTCCTGTGCAGTAACATAAGAGCTGAACTTAGCCTCCCACTGATCAAATCTCACCACCAGCTGATCCAGCTGTGAGTGCTGGCAGATCAAAGCAAGTGTAGGAACAGATACAGGAGCAGCTGCAGCCTCCTCAGCTCCCTTAGCTTCCTCATGCTCTGGGTGGAGATGAGAACTATGAAGAACATGGAAGGATCTGTTGGTGTAGAAGGCAGGTTGAAAATTAGGTGGGGCATGATATTAAAGATTGTACTTGGATTCTAGGACATAGGCTATAATGTGCCCTAAGGCAAGGTTAGGATTTCTTTTGTGCCCTGGATCCCTAATGCTAGTGAGATGCTTAATGTAATGGAAAAGAAGATCAGTAGCGTTGAATTCCCTATGGGTCATGATGTAGAAGATGTTAATCAAAATGAGAGAAGTGATGTGGACATGGTCACCAACTTTGGGAATAATTGAGGTGTGAAGTATAAGTTGGTTTATCCTAACATCTTTGAGTAAGGTGCTAGACTCCCCAACATAATAGGAGATAAGAGTGGCCGGAGCCCAGTCATAATTAGGATCTTGAGATAAGAGGTGAAGCTTGTCTTCAATAGTGGACAATTGAAGGAGTTCGTGACAGTCCTGATAAGTGATTTCAATTGGGCATTTGTTGGCATAGGATTGACGTGTAATGTAAGAAGAGTTGATCCTGAGGCTTGCAAAAATTCAAAGAGCAGTTCAGAATTTAAGGGGAAGGCGATTGTAAGGATGAAGGTGAGAGAGGTGTGCACAAAACGATCAAGGATAGGGTAAGTAATCGTACATGGATTGACAAGATTGGATAAGGTGATCACAGGTGTCTTATAGTGAAGGTAGGCAGCTTAGTCAGCCGCCTTAGTGAAATGTGGGTCAATAGTAGCCCTCGAAGAACTTTCAGCCGACATTTTGGATCGCTTGTCACCCACCATGAATAAGAATATTAGAGAGTGAGTGAGAGCAAAGAGGAATATAAGGATTTGGGGTGAGAAAATATTTTGAAAGTTGCTGTTTATAAAGAAATGACCTGATCGCAGAATCATTCAAGATGAACCGACAAAATTATTGCATCCATTATGATTAGTCAAAAAGATAATTATATCGTCTAGGATGATCAGAAATTATCCGAGATGATTAGACACAGACGATCATCCCGAGGATAATGCCACATGACCATTGAAAAAGCAGATTGTCCTGAATGATTAGGTGGATTATCCTGAACGATCGATAATAATGGATCAATACGGCCAAATTTAAAATATGTAACAGCTTTGCTATGTTGATCGTCCAGGACAAACAAGTGGATTGTCTAGGATAATCACCAATAATTGAGCAGAGCTTCAGAAGATCATCCAAGATAAAGAGGATCATCCAAGCCGATAATAAATAATTGAAGCAGAATACGATAAGATCGTCTATGATGATAATGGAACGTCTATGATGATCTTAAAAAGAATAGTAATATCAACCGTCAGATGGAAGATGAAGGGTGGTATAAAGATATCATCTACGATGATAGGAATATCATTTAGAATGATGTAATAAAAAATTAAAGATTTTGTGGATGATAGAGATGAATAGAGAAGGCCCAAAAATAAGAAAAAAATAAAGATAAAATAACAAAAAAAATTGAAAAAAAAAAAGATAAAAAGAATGAAAATAAGGTTTTTTTATATATATATTTTTTTAACCGAAGAACAAATATGATAAATTTTACATGTGATTGAATTAAAATTTTGTAAGAATCAATGAGGTTACATTATCAAAATCCAAAAAATAGTAGAACAACCGATCATATTAGACCTAGCTTGGACCATCTTTTGAAAATAAAGATCTAACTCAGAAAAATCAATTGGATAAGAAAAAGAGATATGTTCAAAACTTGGTTCTAAAAAATATTTTAAAGAATAATATACCAAAGTAATTTGTCATAATCATGAAATTCAAAATCAAGCATTTGAAAATATTAAGTGGCACATGAATTCTTCTAAGATTTAAAGGTTTGAAAGAGAAGTAAGATTGCTTTCTTGTGGGCTCATTTTATGTCTCTTATTAATTGGTGGTGCACTTTACACATCTTTTGATTTTTTATACACTTTGAGTATCTTTTAATTTTTTTGGTGGCCATTGCACATCTTTTTTAGTTTTTCTTCTTTTTGGACTTATTTTATGCCTCTTGTCATTTTTTCAAGCTAGATTCCTTTCAAAACTTTTAAATACTCTCAATTATGAGAATATATTCCAGATATTAGAGAAGAAAAATTCATTATCTAATATAAGAAAGAGTAAACCACAAAGTAGAATCAAATTCATATGATAAATGCAACAATAAGATTACAAGCTTAAAAGTTATTAATGACTTTGAACATTATTTATATAAGATAGATAACTGTAGCAAGATAAAAAAGATCTCAATCTCAAAGTTCAGATGTTAATTTTAGATATATTTTATTTAGAAAAGAGAATTACACCTCTAAAAGAAGTTAGAGAAAGAGAAATAATCAACGGTGTTTCTCCTTTTAACTTATTTAGGGATGTCAAATATTGACTACAAATTTTTAAAAATGAAAATAAGGCATAAAATATCATTTCAGTAGTGACCTAAAAAAGAAAAAAGAAAAAGAGAAAAACTAAAAACAATAAAAATGAAAAATAACAAATAAAAAGTAAAACAAAAAATTTAAAATAAAAGAAAGAGTAAAAAAATAACAACAAATAATATAATATAAAATTTAGAATTCAGTAAACATCAAGTTCATACATTTATGTCAATCACACTCAATCTGGTCCTTAAGATGCTGAATGTGTCAAAGATCAGTAGTTTAGTAAAGATTTTAGCCAGTTGATTCTCAGTTGCCATATGGTGTAACTCAATGTCTCTTTTGGTCATATGGTCTCTAATAAAGTGATGTCTTATATCAATGTGTTTGGTCATAGAATATTGGATAGGATTCTTAGAGATGCATATGATACTAGTATTATCATAAAGGATTGAAATTATGCTTACAGGTAATCCTAAATCCAAAATTTATTACTTTAACCAAAGGACTTGGACCACACAACTTCCTAAGATAATGTACTCAACTTCAGTAGTGAAAAGTGCAATAAAATTTTGTTTTCTACTGGACCAAGAGACTAAAGACTATCCTATGAATTGACAAGTCCCAGAAGTGCTATTTCTATCCGCCCTACATCATACAAAATCAGAATCAGAATATCGAATAATCTCAAAAGAAGTGTTATGGCCAGGATACCAGATTCCTATGTTTTGGGTCCCTAAGAGATATCTAAGGATTCTCTTAACCGTAGTTAGGTGGGATTCATTAGGATCAGTTTAAAATCTAGCACAGAGATAAACACTAAATACTATATCAGGTCGGCTAGCAGTCAGGTAAAGTAGTGATCCAATCAATCCTCTGTACTTCTTTTGATCAACAAATTTTTCATTTGAGTCCTTATCCAACTGAACACTGGAAGTTATGGGAGTATTTATTGGCTTAGCTTTATCCATTTCATATTTCTTCAAGATGTCCTTAATATACTTTGATTGATTTAAAAAAGTTTCATCATCTAATTATCTTATACTAAATCCCAAAAATTAGGACAACTCTCCCATCATACTCATCTCAAATTTCTTACTCATTATTTTAGAAAAATCATCACATACCTTTTTATTAGAAGATCCAAAAAGTATATCATCAACATAGATCTGAATAATGAGTAACTCATCTCATATTTTCCTCAGAAAAAGGGTGGTGTCTACGCTCCTCTTAACAAACTACCTCTCTAGTAGGAATGTGCTAAGCCTCTCATACCAAGATCTTGGTGCCTATTTTAATCCATATAAGTTCTTTTTTAATTTATAAATATGATTTGGAAATTAAGAACTTTTAAAACCAAGGATTTGCTCTACGAATACATCCTCATTTATTATCCCATTTAAAAAGGCACTATTGACATCCATTTGGAAAAGATTAAATCTCTTATAACAGGCAAATGCTAGTAGCACTCTAATGGTTTCCAATCTAGCTACAGGGGCAAAGGTCTCCTTAAAACTAATCCCTTCTATTTGGTTGTACCCCTTAGCTACCAATCTCACCTTATTCCAAACCACCACAACACAATCATTCATCTTATTCTTAAAGACCCATTAGGTTCCAACTATACTTTGTCCATTTTGTCTTTCTATAAGCTCCCAAACATTGTTCCTAATAAAATTGTTTAATTCCTCTTGCATGGCTAAGATCCAAAACTCATTAAATAGGGCTTGATTGATGTTGGTGGAATTAGTCATTGAGATAATGGCAGAGTAGTTCACTTCCTTCTTAAGTCCATTCCTAGTTCTAACACCTTTAGAAGGGACTCCTAATATCAATTCTTTATGATGACTTAAAGAATATCTCCAATCTCTAGGCAAAGTGTTTCTAGGTTCTACCCTTTCCTGCATATTTGTATTTTCTACTCCTTGGGTAATCTCACCTACTCCTTCAGTGTTTTGGGGCTCTACGCTCTTCTACAAATTTTTAACTCCTTGGGTAATCTCTCCAACTTCATCTTCATCCTCAACTCTAGATGTCTTAGGATCAAATTCATCAAACATTATATAATTAGTCTCCTCAACCACCAATATCCTCTTGTTAAACACCCTAAAGAATTTCCCCACACTAAAATATCCTAAAAATACTCCTTCATCAGATTTTGGGTCAAATTTTTCTAAGGGTAACTTCCTATTATTAAGAATAAAACCTTACAATCAAAGACATGGAGGTGGAAAAGGTTGGGTGTCCTACACTTAATGATCTCATAGGGTGTCTTATCTATTTTGGCTCTAACATTAACCCTATTTAATACATAATAAGCCATGTTTATCGCTTCAACCAAAAAAGTATTTTGGAAGTGAATACTTAGCAAGCATGACTCTAGCGGCCTCAACTAAGGTCTTGTTCTTCCTTTCAGCTACCCTATTTTGCTGAGGGGTCCTAGGAGCTGAGAAGTTGTGACTAATCCCTTTATATTGGCAAAAGTTTCCAAATCTCTCATTTTTAAACTCTCCACCATAGTCAATATAGATGGTCAAGATCTCATAACCTAACTTTTTTTTAATCCAAGTGAAGGAGGATCTAAATTCATCAAAAGTTTCACTCTTATATGATAGAAATTTAATCCAAGTAAACCTCGAGTAGTCATTGATAATCACAAATCCATAAGCTTTTCCCCCTAAGCTAGCAATGCTAATGGGTCCAAACAAATCCATATGAAGGATTTCTAAAGGTCTAGAGGTGCTAATGTCCTTAACGGAATGGAAATAGGATTGTTCTTGCTTCCTTAGTTGACAGGCATCACACAGGTGGTCTTTATTGAACTTAAGCTTGGGGAAACCTCTGCTAGGTCTTTTTGGGTCACTCTCCTAAGGGTTTTTACACTGGCATGACATAAACTCCTATGCCACAACCAAGACTAATCAGCAATAATTTTTAAGCAAAATGAAGTAACTCATTCAATGTTATTTAAATCAAGCATATAAGCATTATTAATCCTCTTTTCCTGTAAAATAGTGTTGTTATTTAAGCTAATAATGCATGTATTTGCCAAAACGTTTATGATAAAGCCCTTATCGCAAAGCTGACTAATGCTGAGCAAGTTATATTTCAGGCCATCTATAAGTAAAATATTTTTAATCAAAAGGTTCTTGGAGTTTTTGATTATACCTGCGCCCACCACTTTCTTGGTGGTGTTGTCTCCAAGAGTGACCTTTCCTCCAGCCCTGGCCTCCAACAAAACAAATTAGTTGGCATCTCTAGTCATGTGTCATGAGCATTCGCTATCTAGATACCACATTCTCTTATGAGGTCTTTAGTGAGATCATACCTATAAAATCATCAAACGAGAGATTTAGGAACCCAAATAAGTTTGGATCCCTTCTTACGAAAAGAAGAGTGCAGTGCATGTGTATTATACTATAAATAATATAATTTGGGTCTCCACACCCAATGTGTACTACGGTGAATAGTGTAAGTGTGTGAGATGTGTCCTAGCATGCCATATGAAAAACATCTAACACCAGGAAAATGATTTACTAATTTGCTCAGGTAGTGATGTCTCTTCTTAAAGTTGTGTGATGCATGCAATGATGTTTTCTCATTTTAAAATGCTATGAGTTTTGCTTTTAATGCTTTATTTTTATATTCATAAGCTGCCACTTCTACTTTAAGTCGATGTTCATTTTTATCTATTTCCCATTCCAGTTCCTCTAATTTCTTAAACTCTTTTTCTAACTCAACATGAGATGGCTTCAAGGAATCATGTGCATCAGATAATTCAATATGCTTCTTCTTTAATGCATCAAACTCATCAAGTAATGACATGTGATTGCTATCAAGTATAGAGTGATCTTTAAACAACACTTCACGCTCCTTTTATAAATTTAAAAGTTCCAATTTCAAGCTAGCATGCAATTTCTTAAGTTTTCTATATAATGCATGAATTTATTTAGAAATTTTAAGTAATTCATTGTAGGTTAATTCACATACCTCTTCTTGATCAGACTGACCAAAATGATCATCCACCATCAATTACAAGTTTGTAGTCTCCTCCTCAGCTTCAGTCTCAAAGGAGTAAGATGCAGAATCTGCCTAGAACACCTTTTAAAACCGCTTCTTATTCTTCATGAACTTGGGTTTCTCCTCACCCTTTCCTTGCTTAGGTAAGCCTTAAGTATAGGACAATCAGCTCGTATATGTCCTGGATTCTTATATTTAAAGCAAACCATATCAGAAGAACTTTTAAAATTTTTGCTACCCTTACCTTTATTCCATTTCTTCCTTAGAAAGCTTTTGAATTGCCTAGTTATTAAGGTAACATCATCACTTTCAGACCCGAAAGAATCAGTATCCGTATCATTAGCCTTCAGCGCCATAATTTTCTCCTTCTTTTTCTCACTTGCATCAAGTTGTCTTTGGTCCACTTCTTTCTCGTAAGCAATGAGTGATCCAAGTAAGTTATAAACAAAATAAGTATTCAAATCCTTATATTCAGTTATTGTAGTATTCTTAACATCAAAGGAAGAAGGCAAGCATCTCAAAATTTTATCTACTTTTTTATAGTTAGTTAGCTCTCTTCCTAAAGCATGCAGTGAGGTGACGATTTGAGTAAACCTAGTATATATTTCAAATATCGATTTGCTAGGTTTCATGCAAAAAAGTTCATAGTCATGCAGTAAGATATTCAACCTATATTGTTTAACTTTATTTATTACTTCATAAGAAATACACAATCTATCCCATATTTATATATCAGTAGCACAAGTTAAGACACACATGTAATCTTTAGATTTCAAATAACATAAATAATAGTTTACACATTTTGTATTAAGTTGTGCTAAATCCCTATCATAAAAGTCCATTCAGTAAAAGGAAGTTCAATTTTTATGCCATTTATTTCACGAGTTGGTGGTAAATATCCATCCTTAAATGGCATCTACATGCGATAGTCAATTGATTATAAAAATATGGCATGCGAGTTTTCCAAAAATTAAAAGGTATGTTATCAAACAAAGGTGATCAGGTAATATAATATCCTTCTATAGTATTATGATTACCAAAGTTAGCCATGGATTGAAATTAAAAAGTTTTAAAAAATTTAATTTTATGAATCCCACTATAATACAACTTAAAAGTTCATTAGGGATGTTAAGCTCTTATGAACTAGCCCGAGGCTAACCAAGAGGGGGGGGGGGGGGGGGGAGGGGGGGGGGGGGGGGGGGGGTGAATTGGTATTTAAAAAAATTCTCAAATAGAAATCACGATCTTTTGAAATATTTTAAAATCACAAACTAAACAATCATTCACCATAAGAATAAAGTGTGGAAATTAAATACGGAAATGCAAAATGAAAGAACACATAAAAGTTTATAGTAGTTCGATCAACTTGACTTATGTCCACTCCCCGGAGCCTCTCCTCCGGGTATTGCACTAAACTCAGTGACTCTCTTTTTGCTCCCATAGCAAGGCAGAGAAGCTTGTAGAAACCACCTTTCCATCGACTCTAATGAGGAAGGGAACCCGACTCCTTTCGCTTCCTCCTAAAGCAGGCAGATAAACCAACTCCTTTTACTTCTTCCTAAAGAACATAGAGAACCTCGATCAATTGCTGAAGTAAACCTCTCCAAAACCTCCAAGGAACCAGGGACAAAGAACAAAGAAGATAATGCGGATCCTTTATTGGAGCAATGTTTGTGAAACCCTCACAAAGTCCCCCTCATAAGATCCTCTCTCATTCTCCCCCTTTCTCTCCCTCTCCTCTTGGTTCTTCTCAGGCCAGGACAACGGCAAAAGATCACATCTTGAGTAAACAAGGGATCTTATAAATAAGGGCTTCAAATTTTCCCTAATTTGTAATTAATCATCAAAGATCATTCAGGATGATCGAAGGATTATCCTGTACGAATAGTACAAATTCAGCTCAATCAGTCAGGATGATTTGGAGGAGGATGGACAATTAAAGGAATTATTTGTTCTGATCATCCAGGATGATTGGATATCGTCCAGTATGATTAGTTAAAAAATGTTAGGTATCATTCAGAACATCGCTCTATTCGGCTATACTATACCTGTTTGGAGGATCAAAAAATAATTGATCATTCAGGATGATTAGTTCAAGAATTTGAATATCATCCAGACAATCGTTATATTCGGCTAGACTTTACATGTTCGGATGATATAAAAAATAACTGATCATCCATGATGATTTGGTATCATTGTCAATGATTAGTTCAAATCAGTATATATTATTTAACTCATCATTCTGGTCATCCAATAAGAAATTATGGTTTGTTTAACTGATCATCCTGAATGATACTGCAATCATCTAGGATGATATGATCAATCAATCAAACCTTAATTGCTTTCCTTAATCATCTGATAATTTAGGCATAATTGTAATGCATCATCCAGGGCGATGTCCTGGACGATGTCCAAAAAAAAAAAAAAAAAAAAAAAAAAACATGTCTAAAGAGTTGGCAGCTGATTCTTTCTGATTTGAGCCTATCATCTAGGACCGATGCTAATATCATCCAGAAAAATGTGCTTAATTTTGACTGCCTTAACCAAGATGCCCTAATTAGGGTTTCTATTTTTAACTGATCATCCAGGATGATTTGGGATCGTCCCGCACAATATGATCAAAAATAAAAAACTTTAAGATAGTCAGAAGTTTTCCCCCGAGTGTGTGTATATAAGGTTACTTAGCATCAGGACGCACTTTATTACATTTGACTCAAGAAAATCTAAAAATACTTAATGAAAGTTTACAGTATGACTCAGTCCTAATCTACCCAATCTTGAGCTGGCTTAATTTGTAATTGACCTTGTGGACCTAAAACGTTAGTAGGCAGGATAATCGTAGAAAAATAGAAGTGTTAGAAATGTTTTCTATTATCAAAATTATAATCACTGAATCCAAATTCGCAACACATACTATATTTCAAATCAAATAGAATTAGAATTTATGGTTTTATTTTTAAAAGCACTAAATCTCTAGAACAGAAGAAAAATGAATGGTTTTGCCCAAGCTAGATTTATAATCAGGACCACACTACAGTGCTAGCTTGAAAGCACTATGGTGCTCAATCAATTTTGGTTAAACTGGGTACAAGTGCTAGGAATTGGGGACATGTATCACTATAGTGTTACTCTTGAAAATTAGAATAATAGGCTTTTAATTATGAGATAGTTGTAGTGCTCAACATGTTGTAATATCACGATGCCCAAAGCAACCACTATCATAATACTTTATCTACCATATTTAATATTTGATCAAGTGTTATAGAGTTTAGTCCAAAAATGACTAGACAGCTCAATGACATTATGTTAAAAGTGTAGTGCTGCAGTTCTCTAAAGGGAAAATTAATGTTGTGGCATTGGATAACTCTAGGGCTATGGTGTGATTGATCTACTTAAAATTTTTTATAATTGACTTGGTGTTGAGGCATATTAGGGAGCGATGCTATTGCACTATCTAAAATTTCCAAATTAATTTTTCTACTTCTAATTTAAATAAAATACACACATGGATACTTAAAACTCTAAAAAACCCCAACATTTTTTACACTAAATAAAAAACACCAATCAGATAGAACATAATCAATTGGCAATATAATTAATTGGGTTGACTCCTAAATAATGTTATGATTATAGTCTTCAACTAGACTATGCTAGAATTTGAAAGTTCGTGAGGGGTGTTAAACCCTAAAGAACTAGTCATGAGGCTAACCAAGAGGGCGAGGGGTGAATTGGATATTTAAAAACTTCTTTATCAAAAGAAAAATCTTTTTATAACTTGATGCGGAAATGAATTAAATTCATAATAAAAAGATAAATTAACATTTTCACCTACATAGTTAATCACATGAAAAATAAATGTGGAAATAGTAAATGAGCTGCTTCACCTTCTTTATTAAAGAGAGGATCTTCAAGCTCCTGATCCCTATAAAATAACATCTAGAAGGAGGCATCAAAAAAGAAGATTGAAATGTGATTAGGAGTAGTAGGATATGTGATGTTGTACTTTCTATACAAGATATATCTAATCGCATGTCTTAGGGTGATGTTTTGCTTTCTCCTTGTGAGTGGAAGTCAAATGGAAGTGAGATTTTGGATGTAGTCAATTAGCATTTTAGTTTCATCCATTTGAGTGTTTGACATAATGAAGTAGATGGCAGTTGACAACAAGGGGTCATATTTATCCGGTCTCCAGCTTTAGTGATAATAGATGTTCTTAGAATGTGCTGGATAACCATGATATTTTGATTTAGACTTTGTACAAAGGGTTAGTGGAAGTTTAGAGCAACATTTCTAAGCATTAGGTTTATATCACGTCAGTCAAAATCAAATATGGAGGCCATGACAAGGGGTCTATTTACCTGGGTGTTAAGTTAAAGGTGAATTCCTATATCCTCCTTAGCAATTTGTATATTTTGACAGCATATTCGGGAAGACATAACCGTATAATCCCTACTAATCCTAAGGTTTGCAAGAAATCATAAAGGATTTAAAAATGTAAGGGATGGGCCAATGTTAGAAGAAATTGATGCACAGTAGAGTTGAAAAGGTTCATTATTGGAAAGCTAAGAATCTATGGATTCAAAAGCTTAGAAGGTATGATCTTGACTTGTACCTTTTGTAGGTAGCTTCATCATAAGCTATTAGAAAATGATCATCTGTAGGGGTTTTGAGAGGAGGAAGCCCAATAGGTTTGTTGACTTCATTTTCAATTGGCCATTACAAAGGTTTGAATGCAAGAAGAGAGGATTTGAAGAGAAGCGTGAAAAAATTGAATGAGGATAGCTATTTAAATTGAAAATGAATAGATCATACTATACAATTATGGGATCGTAATGGATGATCATATGCAATTATTTTGGCCATACAATTCATCAAAAAGTTGTGCCTGATTATACAGTATGATCAGACTTTATATGAAATGATTAGAGACATGGATCTTATCCTGAGGAGTCAAGCTGTACGACTTTTAACAAAAAGGTTAGTATAATATAAATGGGTGTTTGTTTGGTGAGATCTATAATAAATGTCATACCAAACTGAATTCAATTCATCCTAAACAAAGTTGAAACATGGATCATACAGTACGAAGAGGTGTTTGTACAGTACGATGGTCAATGATATAAACAATCTAGATCGTTCATCAAGCCAAGGGTAGTGATCTGAGTAGTGTTGTATAGATCATACAGCATGAATGTTCTTCATACAATATAATTAAGAATTGTTTTTTTTTATTTGCATAACAATAAGTGAGGTTCAGTAAGGTGGTTCGTGTGATGATCATGACATAATCATGAAGAATGATGACATCAAAACTAAGAGAATAAGAACATGAAATAAAAATAAAATCATAAATCACAAGGCAAAAAACATACATTGAGAAGGTCATAAATGGTTGATTTCAAGTGATAGGGATATTGAGCCCAAAATTTACATTCTCCCACTGGGTCTTTTCTGAGAGCTCTCAAATCCAAAAATCATGGAAGAATATTTTTAGGAGCCCAAGTGTGTTTGGGTCATTTCTTGAATTTGGATAAATCATCAGAATGCATGTCATGCTATGTTCGATGTAACTTTGGTCTCCACACTAAGTGTGTTCTATGATAAATGGTGCAAGTGTAGCTAACATGTTCTAACATGCCATATGAATAACATCTAAAATAATGAAAAGGGATAACTAATCTATGATAGATATGATTCCTATTACTAGGTTTATGAGATGCATGACATGGTGAGTGCATACGAACAGATTTATTTTGAAAAGCCATTAGTTTTTCTAACAACATTTCATTAGCACTTTCAAGAGCAGATATTCCAATTTTTAAAGAGTGCTCACTTAGATTTAAGATGTTAACACATGCTTTTAACTCTTTAAATGGCTTTTATAAATTAAGATGCAATGCTTTCAAAGACTCATGTGTTTCAGATAAAATAGAACATTTCTTATTTAATTAATCAAACTCATCCAGCAAAGCCATGAGATCCTTATCAAAATCAGAACCATCCTTTCTAAGCATTTCATTATCTTTTTGTAGAACTGAGTATTTAGTTTTCAAGCTAGCGTGCTTCCTTTTCAGTTTCTGGTAAGAATCATGAATCTCTTCTAAAATAGCAAGTAATTCATCATATGAAAGTTGACATACCTCATTTTGATCAGACTGATCAAGATAGATGTTTGTCATTAAGCACAAAATTTTCATGTCCTTTTTTACTTTTGTTTTAGATGAATAAGAAGCAGAGTCAGCTAAAAATGCTTTATGATATATTTTCTTGCCTTTACAGTACTTTTTTCCTCAACATTCCCCTTGCTTTGGTGACCTTTAAAATTTGGGCAATTAGTTTTAATGTTCCCTAGTTTCCAACATTCATAATAGACAATATCAACAGAAGCTTTAGAATTTCTATAATTCTTACCTTTGCTCCATTGCTGATGATTCTTTTGCTTTTCCTTATAAAGCTTCTGAACTCTTGACTCATTAGTGCAATTTCTTCATCTCCTCCATCAGAGGAATTGTTTGAATTAGTAGCCTTTAAGACTATCATTTTCTCTTTCTTTCTTTCTCATACATCAGATTGCCTTTGGCTTATACTTTGTTCATAGGCAATTAAATATTCAAGTAAGTTATCAATAAAATAAACATTTAACTCATTGGATTCTAAAATAATAATTATTTTGGCATTATATGAACTAGGTAGTCATTTTAAGATTTTATTGACTTTTTGAAAATTTGATAATTCTCTACGTAAAGCATGCAGGGATGTGATGATTTGTGTGAACCTAATATACATTTTAGATATGATTTCATTAGGTTTCATGCTAAAGAGTTCATATTCATGGAGTATAATATTTAGCCAAGATTATTTTACTTCAGTTGTTCCTTCGTAGGTTATGTAGAGTCTATCCCAAATTTTTTTTCTAGTTATGCAAGTAGATACATGCATTAATCATTATATTACAAAGCATAAAAAGAATTTAAAATTTAGCATTTAATTGGTCTAAATTTTTATCATTAGTAATCCATGAAAAAAAAGGATTTCAGTTTTAATACTTTTTTTTTAGGAATCCTAAGTAGCAAATTAATAAAAAACACCAAAAAGCCTAGATACAAGTTAATGAGAGACTACCCATGTTTATATTATCTACCTCATTACCTATTTAAGAGATTTTGATGATAACAAATATATGCTTGGATGCTCTAATTTGTGTGCTAAGTATTTCAGGTGTAATGATGTGCATTGTAATTGCTTATGGGATTTACATTGCACAACTCAAGATCAATCAAATGTTGAGATTAAGATGGACCAAGATGCATAATTTGAAGCCTTTTACATTATCGTAGGA
>NW_021321834.1:94411-114909 GCF_001605985.2 Dendrobium catenatum | reverse complement strand
CCCCCCCCCCCCTTCTTGGGGTGCCATAGTCATCCAACAACCCACCTATCACTTCTTCCTTTACAATTTGAACAAAGGAAGAAGGAAGGTTGCTCTCAAAAAAGAAGTCCCAAACAAAATCAAAAGATAATTCTAAGTTAGCATAATAACCCCCTATCATTACATCCTTATGGACATCTTCCATTAATAATGCTGATATAGACTTACCAGTCAATTGTAGCTTCAATTCCATTTGGTCTTCTAACAAAGAATTGAAGATCTATACTCCTCCAATCATCCTCACAAGGTCTTCACTGAAGCATTGTCTGAGTTTCATGAAGTCCCATTTGCCATCCTCAATGAAGTAGTCAAATTTCAAGTTTTCATCATCAAAGCTTCCCACAAAGGTTGGCCATTTGAGTAGGCTTTTGTCCATGATCCAAGCGTCCTTCATTACATTAATGTTGACTCCATTTACCACTTTCCATCTTAAAAACTTTTTAAGAACTTTCCAACCACTTGTTATGATCTTCCAGGAAGTTGATCCACCTTTAAACTCCTACTTTTTCCACCAACTTTCACCATATTTAGCCAACAAGTTCCTGTTCAACAAAGAATTGAGTTCTTCTAAAAGGTTCCATGCAAACTTTGCTCTAAGTGGTCCAATTCTTGCCAATGCAGATTGAAGACCCCCATCCACCATAATGCTTCGGTTTACACAACATCTCCCATGCCACATAATGCATGCCGTGACTTCCATCCACTTTATTCCAAATAAAGTCTCTACAAAGTTTTTCCAACTCGTTTAAAGTACATATTGGAGCAAGAGAATGAGCAACTAAGAAAACTGGGAGAGCTAGAAGAGCATCCTTAATTAGCATCCACATACAATAATCAATTGATTATAAAAAGGTGGACATGCGAGTTGTTCAAAAATCAAAAGGAATATTATGAAAAAGAGGTGGTGTAGTAATTGAATATCCTTTCATGGTGTTTTTATTTCCAAATTTATCCATGGATCTTAATTCAAAAGTTTTCTAAAACTCGATCTTATGAATTTTGCTCTGATACCACTTGAAAGTTTGTGAGGGGTGTTAATTCCTAAAGAACTAATCCTAAGGCTAACCAACAGGGAGGAGGGGATGAATTGGATATTTAAAAAATTATTTTTCAAAAGAAAAAAACATTTTGTAACTTGATGTGGAAATGAATTAAATTCATAATAAAAAAGATAAATAAACATTTTCATTCACACAATTAATCGCAAGAAAAATAAATGCAAAAATAATGAAAAGAAAGAACAAACTAAAATATATAGTGGCTCGATCAACCTGACCTACATTTACTCTTTGGAGACACTAAGAATTACACTAAACAGAAGTGACTCTCTATTTGCTCCCATAGCAAGGCGAGAAGCTTGTATAGACGCTGCTTCACCTCCCCCGTGCAGCAGAGAACCGTGACTCTTTTACAAGGAAATAATCTCAACTCTATTTTCACCCTCCTGGTGATGGTTAGAGACCAAAACTCTATTTTTACATTCCAAGTGATGGTCATAGAACCATGATCTTTGCTAAAGAACTTCATTTTTGGAGCCACATAGATTCTAGGCAGATGCTTGTAGGTACTAAGCAAGATTCTTACTTGGAGCAACCTTGTGAATCCCCTCATAACTTCTCCCTCACAAAATCTCCCTCTCTTCTCTCACCAAGTTCTCCTTCTTCTCTCCCTCAAGCTCCTCTCAAGAAGACTAAGCAGCTAAAGATGTCACAAAAGAATATCTAAACCCTTAAATAGCAGGCTTGAAAAAACCCTAAATTTCAAGCCATCTGACTTTTGTTTGTACAACACAATAGATGTATTGTATGTTATGATCAGTTTAATTCAGACTCATCCAACAAGATCATTCAGATGAACTATTTAACTTTTATAATACATCATACAGTATGATAAAAAATCATATGATATGATATACAGAAATTCCTTTTGTTCATTTGGGATGACCAACTTCATACATGGGTGATCTTTCAGCACTATGGACATTATATGGTACAATCAGTACAAAAATCATTAATTTAATTTGATATGATCCAAGGGATGACCAATATTATATATAGGTAATCTTACAGTACAAACTATTTCATACAATACAATCAATCACAATAATTATCTATGTATGATTAATTAAGAATAATTTTAATTAGGGTGTATAATATGATCCAAATCATACTATACGATCAGTACATAATTAGTATCTTTCTTAAATTTTGGTAGCTGGGTTTTTAACAAAGCATAATAGTTCATACATTATGAATTAAAATGTTACATTATGAAAGAAAATCTTACGGTATGAAGGAAAAATCATACAATATGAATTACTTAAAAAATAGACTGGCTCAAAAATATTTTTATATCTCCCTAAACCCTAAACTCTAAACCCTCCCCCTGTGTGTGCGCAAGGTTACTCGACAATGATAACCACCCAAATACATGATTTAACTCAAGAAAGGGGAAAATAAAGAATAAAATGAAAATGACTATAACCCTAATCTACCCAGTCTTGAGCTGATCAGAATTACAAGTGAATGATGGACTGATTTCCTTAAATATTAGTGTGTATAAATACAAAACAAAATATCACAAAAATAAGAAAAAATAGTAACAGACACAATAATGTTTGTTATCATCAAAATTATAGTGCTTGAATATGATTTGCAACATAATTCTACTCAAGAATGAGCTAGCTCAACAAAGCTTCTAAGGTGATCTATATCTCCTACTAAATATGGTTACAATTTTTAACCATTTACTTTGAAATTTTTGTTAGTTTTTATGGTCTTAGATATCAACTGCTCCATAAGGGTATACTTTAACTATAGAGAATTGTTCTGACCACATGGACTTTAGTTTTCTTGGAAATAAATTTAATCTTGAATTATACAACAAAACTACTTGTCTTGGCTCAAACTTTTTCATGATAAGCTTATGATTATTCCGCTTCTTAATTTTCTCATACATTTTTACATTCTCATAAGCTTCTTATTTAAATTTCATCCAACTCATTGAGTTATATCATTTCTTTCTCTTTTGCATCCTCAAATTATAATTTAATTATTTTATAGCCCAGAATACTTTATGCTCTAGTTCTAAAGGTAAATTAGAAGCTTTTCCAAAAACTATTCGATAGGGTGACATTCCAAAAGGTGTCTTAAATGAAATCCTATAAGCCCAACGTGCGTCATCTAACTTCAAAGCCTAATCCTACCTATTAAGACTTACAAAATTTTTCAAAATTTTTTTAATCTCCCTATTACTTATTTTAGTATGGCCATTAGATTAAAAAAGATAAACATTTGCAATTCCATGTTTAATACCATATTTTAACACCATATCCTTCACTCTTTTTATTGCAAAAATGACTTTCCCCATAACTAATAATCAGTCTAGATACTCTAAATCTTGAAAAAAAATTCTTAAGAAATTTAATTACTATTTGATCATCTACTCAAGGGGTCGATATTCCCTTAATTCATTTGGATACATAGTCATCTGCAATTAGAATATAGTCATTTCTAAATGACTGCAAGAAAGGTCCAAAAAATCAAATCTGTAAACATAAAATTATTAACTTCAAACATAATATTTAAAGGCATTTCATTTATTTTTGTAATGTTACCTATGCTTTGAAATTGGTTATAATTCTTGACATATTTATTTACATCCTTAAATAAGGTAGGCCAATAAAATCCAATTACAAGGTCTTAAAAGCAGTTATAAAACCTCTAAAATGACCTCCACATTTGGAGAAATGACAATTTATAATGATTGATTAAATTTCACTTTCAAGGACACAACCTTACGATACGGTCTTTACACATCTTAGATAATTCCATCCCAAAAATAGAATTTAACATTATGTAGAAGTTTATACCTTTGGGTATAAGCCATGTCAATAGACGAAACCCCACTAATAATGAAGTTCATAATCTTGCATACCAAGGCAAACCAGATGAATACATAGTAAAAAAAAGCTCAACAAAAAAAATCTCATTAATTTTGAATTCACCACATGCAGGTTCTTCTATCTCTGTCCTAGATAAACGATTAGCCACTTAGTTCTCAATTACCTTCCTATCAATTATTTTCACGTGAGATTCTTGTAACAGAAGAATCCACCTCACCTTTGTAGGCTTGACATCTTACTTTAACGTTAGAAATGTAATAGCATAATAATCATTATAAATAAGAACATGGGTGCTAATCAAATATGATATGAAATTTTCAAAGGCAAAGATAGACTAACAATTATTTTTAAGTAGTTGTGTAATTAAATTGGGTTTAATTTAAGATTATGCTAGCATAGTAAATTGTATGAAATTTTTTATCCTTCCTTTGACTTAATAATGCCTATAGCATAATTACTTGCATCACACATTATTTCAAAATATAATGTATAGTTTGATGTAACAATAATAGGTTTAGTGATCAAGTGATATTTCAATATATTAAAATCTTTTAGTCATTCCTCATCAAAGTCAAAAGGAACATCTTTCTCAAGTAAGTGTCATAATGATTTAAAATTTTTAGAAAAATATTTAATGAATTGTTTATAAAAACTAACATGACCTAAGAAGATTCTTACTCCTCTAATAGAAGTGGGTGGTGGAAGATTTTTAATTACTTGTACTTTAGCTTGATCAATTTCTATATATATTTTTAATATTTTATGGCCTTTGACTAAGCCTTATGTTACCATAAATTAGCATTTCACCCAATTCAATACCAAATGTATTTAAACACATATTTTTAAAACTAGAGCTAAATGCTCTAAATAATAATAAAAAGTGGTGCTAAAAATAGAACAATCATCCATGAAAATTTCAATGCCTTGTTCAATAACATTTAAAAAATAGACAACATACACCTTTGAAAAGTAGTAGGGACATTACACAAATCGGAAGGCATCCTTCTAATGGTAATAGTCTCATAAGGAGTAATAAATATGGGTGTATCTTTGTGTTCATGGGCTATTAAAATTTGGTGGTATCCTTAGTAAGCATCTAGGAAATAATAAAAGGATGTCCTACTAACCTATCCAACATTTAGTTAATGAATTGAACTATGATCGTCAGAGAATTATAGATTTTGCGTTAGAGAGAGAAACTCCCGTTAGAGAGAGAAAGTGTTCAAAATTTCAAATTTTGCATTCTTGATTTTGCTTCCTATTTTCCAGGAGCTGGTGGGGAAGATGGCGGCTGAAGGCCGCCAGTAATGACTGGCCTCGGCGACGAGGATGTCGTCCTTTATTGGCAATACAAATCAAGGTTTGGAAGGAAATTATCGTATGCTTGCTGGTTCAAAATAGAGAGATTTAAATTTGTTGAACAAGACTTCACAAGGTCCTTTGGTGATTAAGGATATCAATGATGTTGCTCCTAAGAAGATCATGCATGTGGAGGGAAAAGGTAAGTTTATTGTTGAAGATGTGGAGATTGTAACTCCTAAAACTGATAAAGTTTTTCTGGCCTTAAACTTGATCGATCCTTCTGCTTCGTCCTCTGGAATGAAATTTTTTTTAATATATTTGGGAATTCAAATGCAATCCTTGGACACAGTATGATAAATGTGAATTCATCAATTTTTTTTAACAAAAATTTTCATGGGAATAATTCTATT
Organism: Dendrobium catenatum; assembly: GCF_001605985.2. Taxonomy (NCBI): domain Eukaryota; kingdom Viridiplantae; phylum Streptophyta; class Magnoliopsida; order Asparagales; family Orchidaceae; genus Dendrobium; species Dendrobium catenatum. Next base: position 109,254 of record NW_021321834.1, on the reverse strand, counting down.
TTTGGGTGAGAAGGATGATGCGAATGTGGATAAGGTTTATGAAGGAATGCCTAATAATAATGGAAATGGGTTTAATGTTAATCCCTAGACTTTAAAGAGGAGGATATGGTTTTGTTAGAAGATGGTAAGGCTGTTAAGTTGTGTGAAGAGATTGAGATTGTTAATTCAAACAAGTTGTTGAACTCATTAGTAATTAAAGTATTTGGAATGGAATTACCATCCCATATGGTGGCATGGGAAGTGAGGCAGAAATGGAGTCAGTTTGGTCATTTTCACTATACTTCTCTTGGAAGGGGGTGGTTTTTATGTTCCTTCAACTCACATGAAATGGTGGAAGCTGTTCTCTCAGGTGGCCCATGTTTTGTGAATGGGCATATAGTTGGCATGGAAAAATGGACTTCTGATTTTTCTCCATTATCCATGAGGGGCTGACATATCCAATATGGATAAGAATGCCACATCTACCACTATAATGTTGGGATGAAGTGAATGTAGCAAGGATCGCGTCTATGATTGGCAAACCATTAATGTTGGATGGAAATATGTTTCAGTGGTGGAGGAGGGAGTTTGCAAGGGTATGTGTATGGGTGAAGCTTGATCAATGCCTTCCTTTAGGAGTGTGGGTGGAGAGTATTTCAGGGAGGTTTTTTTTCAAAAAGTAGAATATGAAAAAATCTCATCCTTTTGTTTTCAATATGGAATGATTGGGCATGTGAAAAATGAATGCAATTAAGGAATTTCTATCACAAAGGAGGTGTATGGAGCTGCTAGTAATGGTGGATCGGGTGTTGATGTTGGGAAGAGGCAAGAGAGTATAAATAAACCTTCTTATGATCCATGGATCCTTGTCAATCATAAGAGAGGTAGAAGAGCAATCCAAAGGAACAATTTTGTTAAGCCAACAAATCTGAAGTGTGTAAAGAAACAATGGAAGCCTGTTCTGGAAGTTCAGAAGGACATGATTGATGAGATTACTAATGTCTAGAAGGATTCATCTAAGCTGGACCTTAATAGGTTGAATGATAATACATGTCAAATGGAAGAAGGTGAATTCGAATTGGGACATGATCAAAGTAGGGAAGAAATACAAATTGTTAGAGTTGAGGAGTTTGACTGTCATATTGATAAAGATGTGCAGAATTCTGAGGGAGAAATGGGTATGAATTACATCCCTGCTTGTTCCTTTTTACGAACTGCTATTAACAAATTTGATTTGTTGAGTATGGATAATGATAATATGATGAAGGTTGGAGTGATGGAGGGGAAACCAAATTTTATAGTCAATAAAGCCAAGGCTTCTATGGTTGATGATGTTGAACTGAGTAGGGAAGTGGGTTATGGAGAAGGTAATTGCATTAACAAATCTGAGGTTGGTACGATGAAGGAGATTGGTAATGTTGGGGAGATGACGAAGGTTAAGCTTTCTAAAGAACTCAAATCCTTAGGGACAATAAAAAATGTTACTCGTGGTAGAAATATGGAAGGTGTTAGTAGTAAAAAGAAGGACGGGGGCCCATCCCCTAGGGTGATTTAATGAATTCCATTGCTTTTTGGAATTGTAGAGGGGCTAAGAAGAAAGAAGCCTCTCTATATCTTAGGGAGTTCATTAAAGATTTTAATATTTTGTTTGTGGGGTTGGTGGAGACCCAAATAAATGCTTTTGATAAAGTTTCCTTTAAGAAGATTATGGATCCTGATTGGGATTTTTTCCTTCTACCATCAGATGGGTTATCTAGAGGAGTTATGATCTTTTGGAGATCTGATTTGGCATCATTTTCTATTTTAAAGACATCATATCAATGTGTTATTATGGATTTGAATGTCTATAATAAGGGTGTGTGGATGATATCAACGGTATATGAAAGTAAGGAGGCTAACAAGAGAAGGAGGTTATGGGAATGTATTCATGAGGTTTCTCATAGGAAAGTACCTTCGGTTGTAGGGGGGATTTCAACCGTATTTTGTCCCAGGAAGAGAAAAGAGGGGAAGGAAATTTGTGTTTTCTCAAGGTCCCGAGGAAATGGTCAATTTTATGAATGAAAATGACTATCATGAAGTAGGAATTGTTGGACCAAGTTTCACTTGGTGTAACAATAAGATTGGTGGGGGATGGATTATGGAGAGGTTGGACATGTGTTTGCTTAATTCTTTGGCCATTAATTATATCCAGTTGGCAGTGGTTAGACACATTGCCAGAGTGGCTTCCGATCATAGTCCTATTGTATTGAAATTTTTTGTCACAGCTATAAGGAAGAAGGGGGTTCTAAAGTATGAAGATGGATGGATATCCTACAAAGCTTCAGCTCATATAATTGATAAGGTATGGTAGAAGGCTTTTTGTGGGGATGATATGCAAATCCGTAACAAGAAATATAATAGAGCTTTGAAAGATTTGTTCTATTGGAGAAAGGCTAAATTAAGGGAGTTCTCTAAAGAAAAAGAGATTGAAAGTTAAAATTTTTTTAGCTACAAGAGGAGGAAGCTAATGATGGTGGGTTAAGTGAAGAAAAGGTTTGGTTACTTAGATCAAAAGTTAAAGAGCTGAATGCTAATATTTGTCATTTGAATACATGGTGGAAGCAAAGAGCTAAAGTGAAGTGGATTGAAGAAGGGGACTCTAATACAAAAATTTTCCATGCTTTTGCAAATGATAGGAAGAATGGTAATTGGATTTCTCAAGTTAGAAATGGAAATGGTGTTCTCACCGAGGATCCCAAGGAAGTGGAGGTTGTTTTTTTTTTCAGTTTTTTCCAGAAGAAGTGGAAGGAGAGGACATGCTTACTGGAGAATTGGCCCTCTCCTCAGAAGGTTTTAGAAGATGAAGACAAAAAAGGACTGGATGCAGACCTCTCGGAATCAAAAATTGTGGATGTGGTCAGGTTGCTGGGTAACAACAAGGCTCCGGGTTGTGATGGGATGACTTACCCCTTTTTCAAAGCTTATTGGAGTATTATAGGAGAGGATGTGTATAGAGCAATGAAGAGGTTTTTTATTTCAAGGAAAATGTGTGGATGCTTTTGTTTTCCTTATTCCTAAAATCAATAATCTGGTGACTCCATATGGTTTTCATCTAATAAGCCTATGTAATTCTATTTATAAAATTATGGCTAAAGTCTTATTGAATAGATTATTGGTGGTCATTTCGAAGATTATCTCTGAAGAATAGGTGGCTTTTGTAAGAGGTAGATCTATATCAGATCATTTGTTACTAGCTCAGAAGGTGTTCAACAAAATAAGGATTTCTAAATCAAAAAATGGTTTGTTGGCTATCAAGCTAGACATGGAGAAAGCATACAATAGTATGTGTTGGACTACTCTTAACAAGATGATGGTTCTATTGGGCTTTCTTAAAAGATATATGAACTTGGTGATGGAGTGTGTCTTGGAACTAAGGTTCTCTATACTAATCAATGGTGGTAGTTCTAGATGGATTAATGGAAAGAGTGGTTTCCATCAAGGTTGTCCACTCTCACCTTTCTATTTATTATTTGTTCTCAATTGCTTTCTAATGCTTTTTCCAACAAAGTCATGGATTTGGGTATTAGAATTGTTCCAAAGGTACAAAAGATTTCTCATTTACTTAACGCTGATGATGTGTTATTATTTTATGATGTTAAATTGAGGAGTATAAGGAAGATGAATGGCATTATAAGTGACTATTGCAGCTGGACCGGTCAAAGAATCAATCATAAAAAATTTGCTATGATTTATGGTAAAGCCGTTGAGAGAAGAAGGAAGAAAAAAATTACAAAAGTATTGGGGTTTAAGCTTGTTGAAGAAATGGAGTACTGGGAACCAAGATTGCTTTAAGAAGGCTGAATAAAGTTGATTTCCAAATTCTTATGGATAGGTCTATGAAGAAGTTAATGCTTGGGGTAATAGGTACATTTCCTTGGCTGGAAGGTTGGTGTTGGTGAAAACTATTTTTATTAATCTTCCCGTATTCCTTATGTCCCACTCTCTTGTTCCTTCGAGTATATTGAAGGAATTTGAGAAACTTTATAGGAATTTCATTTGGAATAAAGCTGATGGAAGTCATGGGCTGCATTATGTGGATTGGGAGGTGCTTTGTAAGCCGAAAGCATTGGGAGGTTGGGGTATCCAGTCAACATTGTCTAGCTTGGGACCACTAAGGACTAAGTTTGCATAGAAACTATTGGAAAGTCCTTCTTCCTTGCTAAACAGGAATTTATTGGCCAAATATGGTGAAGATTGGTGGAGTAATGAGGTAATGAAGGGTGGTTCTTCATCTTGGAAGATCATTGCTAGTGGATGGAAAGCTCTTAATAGATTGTTAGATGAAAAGTTGTTATGGGTACCAGAATTAATGTTTTAAAAGATGTATGGATCATGGATAAAATTTTGCTCAAGCGGTCCACTTTTGTTTCTATCTTTGAAGATGATAAAACAAATCTTGACTTCTTCATCCATGAGGGAAGGTGGAATTATGACAAATTGATGTTATATTTTAGGGAAGATCTAGTAACTTTGATAAGCAATATCCAGATTTGTCAAAATCATGATGATGACTTCATGGAATTGAAAAAAGTAGTAGTGGAAGATCTATCTTGGCAATGATAAAGGAGGATGACTTAAAGGATGAGTTGATTGTAGACCCTATTTCATGGATTCAAAGGTTGAAATTAAATGCTCGGGTAGAGCTATTTATGTTGAGGATATGCAAGGCTGCGATACCTACAATAGATTTCTTAATGAAAAGGAAGCTAGCTACCATGAATTTGTGCCCAAGGGGATGTGAAGAGGTTGAAGACATCAATCATGTTACCACTTCATGTTCAAAGCTATTAAAGGTGATTGATGTATTAAGAAGATAGGGTTTTATGATTCTGAAATTCAATTCATTCTAGGATTGTTTGTATCAGTTGGAAGTATTGGTTGGAACTAATTCTTTGGTGGTTAGGATATATTTTTCATTGTCATGGTTCTCCTAGAGCATAGAAACAAGATCAAGCATGGAAAGGTGGAGGATAGTGAAACATTGATTGCTGCTACTGTTCTCAGTTTTCTAAATATGGCTTAAATGAATCAAATACTCTCGGACCACTGGGATGACAATCAATCTTATGGATTGTTTTTGAATTTGGCATCCCCCTCCTCCTGGTTGTATAAAATAAACATTGATGCTACTCTTAAGGAAAATTATGAAGCAGGAATTGGAGGCATTGTTCGGGACAACAGAGGAAGGTGTGTATTAGAATTCAGATTCTATGGAGTTCAATGGGACATAGCACAATTGGAGATTTTGGCATTCCGTTCTTTAAAGGAAGCGTTGGATGGAAGTTTACATGATGCTAAAGGTATTATTATTGAGGGAGACAATAATAATGTGATCCATTTTCTTCATAAGTTGTATATCAAAGAGAAGAAATTGGGTGGAAGCATTGAAGATGAAGATTTATTGTTTTTAGGTAGTTGGAATAATGTTATTTTCAATTATGTTGGTCGTGATTGTAATAAGTTAGCTGATTATTGTGTTAACTTAGTTTTTTCTAATGATTTTATTTGGGACTTGTTTTGTGAGAGTAAACTTCCTCCTTCTTTTGTTCATCTTGTGAAGGAAGAAAGTGATATGGTGGTTTACTCTCAATAGTTTGTAATTAGGTTCTTTGGTTTTTTCCTTTATTAATGCAAATTGCATTCTTAAAAAAAAACCCATTGAACTATGAACTTTCAATCTTCTAGAATTATATCTATTGTGGTTTTGCAAAAAAAAAAAAACATCTATTTAATGAAAAAAAATGAAAATTATCCTTCCTAATTGCATTTTGTAAAGACTATATAAATCCTATATCTAGTAATTATCCTAGTTGGGATAAATTCATCTTTCTCATTAACTATAAGTATTACTCCTCCCTACTTAGGAACATAATAAATTGTGCTAACCCATGCACTATTTGTGATAAGATAAATGATTCTTACATCTGACCACTTAAGTATCTCCTTCTTCACTATTTCTTTCCTAATAGGGTTCAATCATCTTTAGGGATCATCTTATGGTTTATAATTTTCCTCCATTAAAAACTTTAGGGATCAGCTTATAGGTTTGAAGTGATTGATTAATTCTATTAATGTCTGCTATGGTCCAACCAAAATCTCTCATATGCTCTCTAAGAGCCCTAATCAACTTACCCTTTAAGTCCTCACCTTATTAAATAGATATAATAACAATTAAGGTTGACTCTTTTCTTAAAAAGGCATATTTCAAATGTGCATGCAAGGCTTAAATCTCCAACATAGATGCTTTTATAATTGAAGGTTTCAAATATTTTCCTAAGGATGAGGTATCAAGCACTTCAAACCTCTCCCTGAACATTTTAGGGACTTCACTAATCATTTGAACATAATCTCTACCTCTCCCTTCATTATCATCCTCATATAAAGGAATCTATAAAGAATTATCCAACAACAAATTTTCCATGTAATCTTGCACACACTCCAAGTCTACTCTATGTCCATTCTCATTTTGTTCACTAGGAAATTTCATTGACTTTGAGATATTGAAGGTTACTTTTGATCTTGCACTATTATAATCAATTTACCTTTGTGGACATCTATCATAGCCTACCAGCAGCTAGGATTGGTCTACCTAAAATAATATATATCTACTTATCTTCTTCCTCATATAATATAATGAAATCCATTGGGATGATAAACTAATATACCTTAACAAGCACACCTTGTATTACCCCCTTATTATAAGTAAATGAATAGTCTACTAACTGAAGGGTGGGAGTGATAGGTTGGAATTTTCCTTGATCAAGTCTTTTAAATATGGGCATTAAATTGATGCTAGCTCCTAAATCATATAGTGCTCTATTAAAAAATTTAATCCCTATAGCCATAAAAAGTTAAAACTACCAAGATCCTTAAGTTTTTAACAAAATTTCTTATGCAAAACTACACTTCATTCCTCAGCCAAATCTATGTTATCAAAATCTCCTAATATATTTTTTTTTTCATGTTAGGGATGACTTTCATGAATTTAGCATAGGTGAGCAACTATTTTAAGGCTTTCACAAATGGAATTATGATAGTTAATTTCTTGACGATTTTTAAAAATCTTTAGAACAAATTTTCTAAATGTTATTTTAAAAACCTTTGGGGAATTGGTAGGGGTGGCCTCTCAACTACATCTCTATTAGATTTTCCTACTTCTTTTATAGGATAAGGTGGTTCCTTAGATCTCTATTAGTTATTCTACAAGAATGTCAACCTAAGATTTATACTTATTTATTATCAATTTTCTAGCTCTTTATAGTCCTCAATTGAATAGATTTGTAAAGATCTTTACCTTTTTATTTAAGATTGATTTCAATTTTACTAGGTAAAGTTCTTTGGGGTCTATTGGTTGATGATCTAACCACTTTTCCTAATTAGGTTTTAATATTCCTAATGGAGATAGCTTGGCTTTGTAATTGAGTACACATTTGCAAATTAATTCCTTTAAGTATGACTTGTTATCCTTAGGTTGATTATTTGACTTAAATCCAAGGGGATAATTAGGCCTTAGGTTAGAAAAGTTTTTTAGGTTAAGGATTCCAATGTCTTATTTGATTTGAATGATTATAATTCCAATTAGAGTTATTATTTGGATTATTATTCCAATTAAGGTTTGGATGATTTATCATGTTAGGTTTATAAGTATTTGAGTAGATATTATTAGTTTTATTATTAATTTTATTTATTGATTCTACTCCAGACATGTTAGGATCATTAAAAATTTCACAATTATTCTCTTTAAAGCATACAATGAGTTCTGAGGTGAATTAATTCAAAGGATGTCTAATTTTCTAGGAATGATAGCTGCATAGAAAGTTAATATTGATAAGGCATCATATTCATAAATGCTAGCAAATTTTTTAGGGTTGATTCATTTAGACGGATAATGGAAATTATTGGTAGTTATCTACTCATCAAAGCTTCAGCCTCATCAATGGGCCTTAACAATAGAGAACCATCAATAGTGGCATCAATAACTTATTTAAAGGAATTCTATCATACCATTATTAAATGTTTTAATTATTAACTAATAATTAAGGGAATGATGGTTGTTCAATACTATGAATACAATAATAAAAAACACAATAGAAAAATTGTAAAATACTAAGCAGTTTTAACAAGTCGTACTAAAAAAAAAAAAAGAAGGTGACAATTAAAATGGAAAAATAGAAAATATGATATTTGGTTCAATAATATAAAATGCAAAGTAGGATAATAATTTTTTTAGCTATAGTACCCCGACAATGATGCCAAAATTTTGATAGGACACAAATAGGACATTGTTGCAGCTAATATTTAGCTTATGTAAAGTAGAGTTTAGTGCTAGAGCTCACACCCTATAAAATTTTTTAATGAAACTTTATTGTTTTCTATGGTGTATGTACTATTATAATGCAAGTGCATAAGTTGTATCAAGAAAATACTGATGAAGAAGAGTGTCAATCTCATGAGGAACGAACTAGAATTATCCTACGTTTAATTTACTATTGTCTACTAAATTGTTATATTTATTTAGAGAAATAATTTAACAAGTTGTGCAAGTTAAAAATTAAACACTTCAAATAGTATGAATAATATTATTAATTTAAGAATTTTGAACTTATGTTTTTTTAAAAGAATATGATTTCTTTAGATAGGTTTTTCTACTTAATGTTGCTATGGAATAGAGCAAAAGTGCTCCACATCTGTGTCGAGCTTGTTGGAGGCTTAGTTAGGATCCTATCCAATTATAGTTCTTTTATCACCTTAAGACTCTATAAGCCTAACAACCATATGTTTATGGGTAGCCAAAAAACATTTTGAGTTTTCTAATTGTTCTTCTAAACCATCTCTCAATGCTCAATATCAAACTAGGTTTTTAATTTATACAAGGCCTATACATAAATCAACTTATGAAAGGAGAAAAAATACTAAGGAGAAAAAAAATACTGTGGGTATAATTAAAAAATAAAACCTACTTTAAGAAATACATGCATATCAAATTATTATAGATTTAAGGAATTGGTTTAGCTACACATGGAGAAAATGTTACTCATAACAAACAAATCATACATTTTATTTCACAGGATGTTAAATAATTAAAACTAAACTTCATAAGATAAAGAGATAAACATAGTAAAGTAAAGTTTAGAAATTACCATAAATGATAATACAAGCCCTTTGCATATTTTCCCATTAGATTTAATATAACACATGACTCCAGATACAAGAACAAAGGCTACATTATCCGCAAGATAGACCATACACTCACAAAACACAACCCTACACTATGCTTCACACATCTCAAATAAGACATCCCCTTTTTTATAAAGAACGAGAGAATTATTTATAATTTTCTTAAATAAATAAATAGTGCCATGGTGATGGCTTGGTGGCATTGTGGCTCTACTGAACTCATGCAATGGTTCACTGATCATCGCTTCAATTCACTATTTTGTCACATCTATTTGCTAGTTCGGTCCACTATCACAATGGTGCTTAGCAATTCTGCATTGTGGTGCTCCTTTGTAACGTTATGATGCTGTGTGGATAGCACCTTGGTGCTAAGATCTGTTGCAAACCTTATTTCATGGCTTATGTTTTAATGATTGGCAAACCCTACTGATTATCTTGGACTGCCTATTTTTTCTAACATTTCAGGAATCGAAGATCGGACGATCAAGAAGAAGCCAGTTCAGGATTGCGTAGGTTTAGGGTTGAGTCAGTCTGTACTTTTGATTTTCACCTTTTTGAGTCTACTTGTAATGGTCAAAAGACTGATACTTAGTAACCCTACACACACACACTTGAGAGATTTAGAATCTCTGTTTTTGCTCACATCGGCCAGGCCGATCCCTTGGATCGTCCTGGACCTCCAAGGGGCGGGAAAAAAAAAAAGTTTAATGGATTTAAGTTATGGGGTAAATTTAGGAAGACATATGGGGTTTGTAGATAAGACACGCCATCAGAAGATTTCGCCTAATTTTGTGAGGAGTTATATGATCACTGAGTTCTGGTTTCCTATAAGGTGCAAGAGCCCCTATAGTAATTAACCCTCCTTCGATAACGGAGAGGAACTTTCGATTAAGCTAGTTGGTAATCCAGGACTCATATGTATCCATAGATGCGTAGTGATCAGACATGATAGTAAGCAATATGAGGCTTTTGGGTATTAGAGTGGGTTGCATCCATGTATAGAATGCACGATAAATTCTTTCAGCCATACGTTCCGCGCTCAAACGAGAATATGGGCGTTAAATGGATGATGCAGCAGGCGCCCGGAATCGAAGAATCCCTGGTTTCCCGTCAATTGGTGCGTCGCAGACTCTTGGTGCTGGCTGATACGTCATGCAGGAGGTATAGTACGACGCTCAACTGATCAAAAGCGATCCTTGGTTGACCAACCATGGTTGATTCGTTCCAAGAGGGCGACCCCGGACGCAGGAGCTTGTAGACCAGGGGGAGATGATTTGTCTAAGGGGAATATAATTTTGAATCACACTTACGCCGTAATCAGAGCTGGGCTCATTGTACCGCTAGACGTCAGGATATATCGTAATTACTCATATCTAACGGATTTGAGTGTCATTCGAGATCGGAAAGTATTGGTCTGGCCAAATACAGCCGAGGGTACTCTTTCGTGGTGCTGATTCATGGAGTCAAAAAACAACTCGAGTTCAGAGCGGGGCCGGGTCATTAATCCCGTTGATTAGCGGTGCCAATTGTGGGCGGCAGAGACCCGCCAGTTCAGACAAGGACCAACCCACTTCAGGCGGTACCTACGTCCTTTATTGCACAAAGATTATCATTTGATAATGGATCCTAGTGATATCATTCGACTGAGGCATTAGCTCATGTGAGCGTAAAATAAATTTTCAATTTGTCACTCTACGCGTCCGGAAAGCACCATATCTCATTAGGCGGGGATGGCATGATGGATTTTGATGTTTATAAAGCGTCTTAGATGGATTAATTTCAATTTTAATATTTGAAATTTGGATGATTCTTTTAGATTTTGTGGTGGCATTATGAAAATTAACCCCACCAGTTGAGATCCGTATTCAACACGAGACTCATGTCGGGGGTAGTGGGGCCATTTTATTTGAAATTTTTTGGTAATTTTTGTAAATGAACCTTGTCATTCTGGATCGGGCTTAAAAATAGAGAGATCGAATTTCGTAAGCTTATGCCTTTTGTTGATGAATTTTTTGTTAGAGGCCTTGAAGGCTAAGAATATGAATGTATTAAAATAAATAATCTGTCGACCCTTGCAACCGTATATTTAATTTGAAGTTGTTTGAGCCCTGTCAACCCCTATCTAAACCTTACACAAGGAGATAGCTAGAAAGTTGAGTTCATTTATTTGACTCGCGGCAGCATCCTTAGATGTTCACGTGTGTGACAAATAACATGCTCTCCTGAAGCCCATAACGGGTGTTTAGGGTCATTTATAATTTTGATGAGCCCTGACATTTTATTTATCTGCTTATAGAGGATCGGGTTACAAATTTAAATGACCCGCGCAGAATCCTAGACGTCAAACGTGTGTACCCCATAAACACGTCTCGTCAGGGCCCGCATAGCGGTTTTTGTGATTGCATTTGACCCTCGTGTACACTATGTGATCAATACACCTGGTGCATGTAATAGGGGCATTGTTGAAAATATTTGTAAAATGTCTTATGTTGCTACATGGATGGTTAGGAGATCCCATGGCATTATTGATCCTAGATGTCAATGAGACACCTCATCATCGCTGATGTTGACCTACTATCCCATTGTCTGCCGTATCAAACCGGGGAGGTATTTCTTGAAAGATCAGTGATTGATATCCCGACTGTGAAAGATCCCTTTCCAAGATCTACAGTGATAGTAGAAATCTACAAGATGTAAAACGTTCGTGAACCACATAGTTGGCTTTCAAAATGAATAGAGGTATCTAGGTGCACTTGTCATTTCGTAGTGTTCGTGATGTCATATAACTGTTTTCTTCGCCAAGTATAGAACAACAACAACAACTCAAGATCCTTTATCCACTCATGTGGGCGTCGGCTAACAATATCCCTTTTCTCCATCATGTGTCATATTAAAAGTCAATATTTCTCGTTTAAAATCTCAATAAAGAAAGATCATTCCTTAATATTTTCTAAACCAACGTCTTTTAGGTCACCCTACCTTTCTTAACATAAGTAAAATCTAAATACCTCCTAACTCTCCATAACAGGGCATCACAAAGCGCCGACACGTTTTAATGTGCCGCAGAGACCATCTAGGCGCACTTTTCATCTAATCTTATCTCTACTGGAGCTACTCACAACTTTTCACGTATAGTAGCTCATTTCCTGTATCCTATCTCCTAAGGGTAACGGCCACTCATCCCACCTGAGCATGAGTCCTCATCTCTGCCGCTTAACTTAGTAGTAGCTTTATCTTTTATAAGGCCAATATCCGCACCAATTGAAGCATTGCAAGCCTCACTATCATCTTATAGACATTTTCCTTAGAGTTTGAGGGGTAACATTCTCTATCACATAACAAGCCCGAATGCATTCTCCACTTCAAACCACTATCCAACTTGAAATTACTGCTGATAATATCCCAGCATCTATTTCACCATCAGACTCTGAACAATAGATCCAAGATATCTAAAACAATGTACTGCTATATTAATGAACTTGATCGCCCAAAGAGTAAAAATCCCCTCAACTAGGGTTCTAATTACTACTAAAATTACACTCCATATATTCCCGTTTTAGATCTACTAAAGCGAAACGCTTAGACTCTAAAGGTTGACCTCACATAATTCAAAGGTTTACCTTCGGCTCCCTCTCTAGTCTTATCAACAAGAAGAATAATCATGCAGCAAAAAAGCATAAACCAATGTACATTCCTCTTGCAAATGGGTCTAGTGAGAACATCCATGACTAAGCAAAAAGTCATGGGCTTAACGGCCTGATCCTTGATGTAACCCAACCTGAATAGGAAATATACTTGTCAATCCACCTTGTGTTTAGAACACAAGTAATAGCTCATGATACATATTTTAATGATTTGAATATCAAGCATTGGTTGACTCCTTTCTTTTCAAAGAAGTCTCCATAAAGCACTAGGTCTCTTGGAACTTTATCCATAAATGCTTTTCTATAATTCAATAAATATCATATGTAGATCCTCCTTGATCTTCTCTAATTTCTCATAATAACCATCTTAAATAAATGTATGGCTTCCTAGGTCGGACACTACGCGCCGGATGAAATCCAAATTGGATTTTGAGAAACATTGTATCGACGCCGCATACCTATGCTACCATAACTCGCTTTCACCCATAGTTTTAACATGTATGACACATTAATTAATACCCTCTATAATTGCACAATCTTGTGCATCACTTATTCTTAAAATAGGAATTAACCAACTATTCTCCATCTGGCGGCATCTTCTTAGTCTTCAAAATAGTATTAAAAAAGTTTTAGTAAGCCATGAAATATCCTTCAATCTCCTAAAGCATTTTCACACCTCTAATGGAATATCATCAGGTCCAACAGCTTTCTTCCACCCTTATTTTCTTTAAAGCCTCTCTAACTTCAAGTTTTAACTAATACGCGATTAAAAACATAACATCTTTTTTCATTTTAGGGTGCCTAAGGGTCACTAATAGTCAATCTTATTTTTACAATCTTCATTAAGAAAGTTTAGCAAAATATCTCATCCATCTTTTGTTGATTATCATCCTTCTAAAAAATATTATTTTTGATCTTCATCTTTGAAATAACACCTTCACTTGAATAAATCCTTACTACTCCTACTCTTTGTTTGGCTAACTATACATATATCTTTCTCCCTCTTATAGTAATCTAATCTATTTAATCTACATAAATCACTAAAAGCTTAAGCCTTTGGCATCGCATATTGCTTTCTTAGCATCCTTGACGAGCCACTTCTATATATTTCGCCCCAATTATCAGAATTTTTAAATTGAAACCATTTTTATACAAAGCTTTTCTTATTTTTAATTTTTCTTGCACATATAGGATTCCACCACAACTATTTTTACTATTTAGGAGCTTTTTCCACTTGTACTCCAAGGACATCTTTTGCAAATTTCTTCAATATCACTAACCATTTTTCCCACATAATATTAAGCATCCTCATGCACAGAGACAAATCTTAGAGATCTTAAAATCTTATTTCCAAAAATTTTTGTTAATATTTTAATGCCTGCCCAAACTAGAATATACTATCCTAAAATAGTCAATTTCGGAAACAATCAGCTCAGGACGCTTGCCTTCATTCGCGATATTGCCTAATTATTTCATATCGAGCTTAAATCTTTATTACTCGAAGTTACTGTCAGCTCACGTACTACTCTCAATACACCATGTTATGTGTGTGTGTTCATAGGAGATTTCTTTGTATTTCACACATCTCAATCATCAACTAGCTATATTTGCTGGTATTGTGTATTTACTTGTGTCCACTAAGGGTTCATTGTACTTACAGATATATCCACTGTTGTTTATCCACAAGTGACTCGTATTTATATTTACAGGGACCAGATTGTATTCACTACGGATCTCTTGAAAGTGTTCATAGAAGAGCCATTGCTAACTGCATCCATATCCACCTTTCACCAATCTCAGCGTGGTATTTGTTGATCTTGTTGGCAACTAGCAAATGCATATGCAAGTTATTGATGTTGACATTCAGGCATTACTTGTGAGAACCAGAAATATTCATGTAAATTAATATTAATAAGTTGATCTCTATTATTATGTCAATAGTCTAAATTTTAAACTAATGTTAATTAGACAATAATCCTAATGAATGAATTAAATATAATTCCG
>NW_021321834.1:67898-92152 GCF_001605985.2 Dendrobium catenatum | reverse complement strand
GATTAGTTCAAAAACAGAGACTCTAATCAGGATTTTTAATTAGGCAAGCCGTCATTAACTTTACACTCAACCAACCAAAAGAATGCATCGGTTGGCTCTTCACATTAATTGGAAAATGAAGTGGGATGGCAGTTGCCTTGGGTCCCACTTCCAATTATTTATTGTATACAAACTGACTGAATAGATAAGATTCCACCGCGGAGGAAGTTTCGGATAGTGCAAAGAAAAGAATTCGGTTACAGTGCTTTGGAGAAGAAATAGTATAGAGCTGAAGAGCAAAAAGTCACTGAATAGCCGAAATCCAATAGTTCTTTTCTTTGTTTTGATATTCATAGAAGCCAACAGAGTTCTTTCTCTGTTTAGCCGCAAGCCAATTGCTGTAGGAAATCGTCACAGTGCTTGCATTCACTGTAGCTTTATTCGGTACATTGCTGGAAGAGGTTCTTTGGGTTACGGTAGACAAGGGCTTTCGGCACAGTGTTTTAAACACTGTAGACAGCATCAAAAATTTGCTGTAAGAAGAGCCGCGCTGTTGTGAATAGTTGTTCGACACGTTACTGTGAAGAAATTTCTGTGAAACAGAAATTAAAAGGAAGAAGTGTTGGATGCAATCAGAAGATCCAATAATAAGTACAGGTTTGAGATTTTAGAAGAAGGAAGAAGATTCATTTGATTATATGCAGATGAGAGGTTACGAGGTAACTTACAATCGTAGAAGACTTCGAAGTAGAGAATTGGAGACACCTCAGCAAGAAGGTAAGTAATGCATTTATATTCAAATTTAAGAACTTTCATTTATAGGCATGAAGGTTGATTTTGAATGCATTAAAGTAAAATGTTATGAAATTTGTTTAATGTATAGCAAGAATTTTTAATTCAAACTTCCATGTATGAACAATCGGATACATAATGAAATCAGGTAAGTGTAAAACAAGGTTTAGTATGTTAATCTAAATATTTTCCTATTTGATACTGTTTCGGAAAGATGACAATTTACTTGCATATGATATGCATTTTAATTGTACACCGGTGATCACAACAATGATTATGAAAGAATGCAACAACTTAAGCATGATTGATGAACATTGAAAAACTTTATGAATATCAATTGAAAATAAAGTTTGACTACAAATGATGTATAACTGTAATTACAAGTGGGGAAAAAGGGACCCCAGGGGCAAAAGGGACCCTAAATAATATACTTGTATTACAGGAGGGGCAAAAGGTTCCCCAAAGAATATGATACCTGCATAGCAGGTGAGGCAAAAGGGACCCTTAAGAGGCAAAAGAGACCTGTATGTAATTCAATGACGATAATGCTAGGTTTATCTGGACTCCATTGAATAATGTTATGAAAGTGTAGCCAAATCTTTTATAAATTAAAATTAATATTCATTGTAGAATTCAGAAGAAAGAGTAAGGTTAATTATAAATTTATGATGAATATAATGTTTGATTATATTTTTATGTTAATTAAATTGCAAAGCTTACTAAGTCTCATAGCTCACCAATATTTTCTTACTGGTTGTTGTTACAGGAAAGGGCAAGGAGAAGATTATTGAAGATTAATTTATGCAAGTTATTTCTTATTTTTATGTTAAAGCTATATTTATTAATGAATCTTCTTGTAAGGTATGAAAACATTTTAGAAATGGATTTTATTTGGATTTCCTTAGCGACTTTGTAAGTATGTTTATTGAAATTCTAATTCCTTAGTGGCTTCCGTTGATGCATAAATTGAATTATGGTTGGAAGATTTCTATGATCTTCTCAAAAGAGAAGTTGTATTAAATGTTTTGAAAAGAAAAATGTTTATGTTATGTTTGCTACACTCTACAATACTGTTTAGGGGTATTATGGGGTGTTACATTATTGTGCTCAGTGCCTGCTGTATTGATTTGATTTGTTGTATGCATGATAGTTTTCCTTGTTAATTTCAGGTGTCTCCCTTTTAATCTACAGGAGGACCACTGTATGCATTGCAAGACTCTTGCCATCATCTCTTTAACTTGTAGGTCAATTGTTGTGTGTATGATGAACTTCCTACCATTTCCCGTAGGTGTATGGACTCACCACAGGTTCTTGCACTTGTGTCTATATATGATCTCCCGTACTTGCAACGTTCAGCTGTAATATCTCTCAAATAAATCACCTCTGTTGTCGTCGCTTGCAACTAGGCTATTGCATTTTTTTTACTTATGTCGTAGGAGACCCATTGCACTTATTGTGATCTTCTTCATATGTGCCTTCAAGCTCTTTCACAAGTTTATGAACTGACTACTACGGACGTCGTAAACTTTATATTACTTGTGTGTGGGTTATGATGAGCATCACAAGCCTTTCAACATCCTCAAGGATAGGTTGTAGCTTGCATGATGAACTTTCCTTATTGGTATGCACTTGTAATTGATCGCATACACCTTTCAACCTTCATTACTTGTAAATCTCACTTATTTGTTTATGCAATGATATTGATTATCATTGTATTCACCGTATGTCTTCAGACATGCTTGTAAGAGAGATAAATCTGAAATTAACTTCAGCTCACAAAGAGCGAATGTATATCGGGTGCATCACTTTGATTCATCCTCAAATAGTCTTTTGCCAACAGGGACGTGGCGCGTGCCCTCTGATCAGGTGATTTTGCCGTAAAATAGCACTATTATATTACGATCACGGCAAAGCCCGTATGTTCCCTAAAGACGTCGAACCCTTGAGCGATGAATCATAAGGTATATATGATAGGCATAAAGCCCTCTGTCAGTTAAGGTGGATTCATAGATATCCCCTTAGATAAATATCAACCCAGGTCTGCAAGGTATTATTAGACGAAGCAACTCATGACTGCCAACAAGGTACCTTCTGTCAAGTTGGGTCGACTACCTCCTCTGACTAAGTAGACCAGGGATCATGACAGCCTAGGACGATGGAACCATGGTATCTTGATCGGGCTCGTATTCACTCCCCCTCACCACCAGTTTTAAGTTTATGATGATAAACTCCAAAATCCAAACTTCAAAAATTTAAATCCAAGACTTAAACCCTAAATTATTGCTATTATACGATGGGTTTATAACCTATTCAACCTCTTTAACGACTAGCCTTAATCGAAAGTTCTCTCATATTATTGGGAGGGGTAATTAACTATAGGAGCTTGCGCCTATAGGAAACCAGAACTCAGATCAAAAAGTCCTCACAAAATGAGGGTGAAATCTCTGGGTAGTGTCTTATCTAAAACCCAATATGCCTTCTGAAAATTCCCCCGGAACCTAATCTCGTTAAAACTCTCTGCTGTCATCGTCACATAAACACTTAAAAGAAAAATAGATCGATGGCGCAGAGAGGCCGGGATAACACATCGCAACAAAAAGGAATTTTTCGGAGCCCACAATGATTGCATTTATTGCATGTTCCACATATGCTTGTGATCACTGCAATTACTTGATTGGAGCTGAATTGCTATTAAACTATTGCACTCACATTCTTCATGATTTGTCTTTCATGTATTTCATGAGTATACTCCTTGTATTGTTACTTGCAAGAAAGTTTGCCACCTCTCTTACAATGCTTCCCTAATTGTTACTTAGGGATGTATCATATTCAATGTATGAAAGTGATCGATCGAGGTCCAAAGACCTCCCATACTGTGGCTTTGTTGTCAAACTATATTCCCAAAATAAGCATTTGTTTCTTGCAAACAAGTTATAATTACAAACCCTTTGTCTTAAAGGATAGTTCAATATATATGATGGGTTTGATATAATTACTCATCATTTCATTCCAATTGAGATGGTTATTTCTCAACCTTCATTAAAAAAAATGTGGTTAATCATAAGCATGTTGTTGTATATTCTACTTTGTCCTTGTTTGCATGTTGATCATGTTCGAATATCTCCTTCCACGAGTCCCCTATGTTCAATCAAGTTCGAGTTCGACTCCACCATGCCCATTTGAGTTTGAGTCCAAGAGTCCATTGTTTGTTCAAATTGCAAGTTCAAGTTTTATGTCCCTTGTAGTCTTTGCAAGTTCAAGTCAGAGTCTAATTCGTAGTCATTTGTTGCAAATCGAAGTTCGAATATTCAGAAGTCCATAATGTCCTTGCAAGTTCAATTAAAGTTCATGCTTATTTCAAATTCAAGTTCATTGTGATTTTACTCACTTTCACATTAAGTCCATTATAATTTATTTTTAATTCAAATTAAATGTCAAGTCCCCGGTGGTCCTCTCAAATTCAAATTCAGGTCAAATTCAAGTCACCAGTTTTGCTGAAAAATACGGCAACCTCCCGACGTCTCCCCCGATCAGGAGAAAACCAAGAGTCATAGCATGCCCGCCACATCAAGAAAGACGTACGATCAATGTTGTGAGACAACGCAGCCGTAGGCTTCTTCCCCTACAGCACTAAGAAAGGTGTGCATGGGTCTTCAGGGGTACCTGTTTGAAAAAGCAATTTTCTCCGCATACGGGTACTTATATTTTGCCCCGCCGTGCTAAGAAAAGCGTGCACAAGGATTGTCCGTCTTGCCGTAGGCACCGCATCAAGTTCCCTCCCTCCACGCTAAGAAAAACGTGCACATGGGGTCCCTCGGCGTGCCGTAAATGCCGAAAATAGGATTTTAGGAGGGGATTACCCGCCTAATTAACTGTAAAAGATTAATTGTAATTAATTAACAAATTATAATTAATGATTAATTATAATTAACTACTAATTAACTAAAATTAATAATAATTAATTTATTACAATCATAATTAATAATAATTAAATGTAATTATTAATATTTAATTATAATTAACACTTATTAATACAAAATAAATCTTTCATCTTCCTCTGCTTGCCTAAATCCCTAAAGCTCAGCGAATTTACTGGATTTGGCCAAAGAAGCTCGCGGAAGGGAGAAATTATCTTCACAGTGAGCTAGCTCCTATCATTGCCTCTAATCAAAATGTCGTAACTCCCGAACCTTCCGAGCAAGCGAACTCCCGTAATTGCTTCTGATCATAATGTGTAACTTCCGATCCCACAAGAAGGGAAAGTCGTCGATGGTGCAGAGTCGAACAATAACGAAGAAGGCGAAGAAGGGATTAGGGCTGAGAGGTTCGTCGGCTCTACGGGATTCAGCCGAAGAAGCGCTTCACAGGGAGAAAGTTAACTTCACAGCAAGCGGAGCTCCTGTTGTTACCTCCGATCGAAGTGTCGTAACTTCTGTTCCTAGAGGAAGGGAAGTCGTCGAATGAGCATAGTCGACTAGCGATGAAGAAGCACGCGAGAGGGAGAAGGAAAAAGAGGTCCCCAAGCATCGCTCCCTTCGCCCCCTTTTAACGAAGCGATAGGTCGTGTGAAGTAGTGACAGATGCAACGTTGATCGTGCGCGGGATGGCGACGACGTGCGAGCAGGTATGATGATTTGATTTTCATGTTTTTTTTTTTTTGGTCCAAAGGTCAACAACCACATATTTCTATAGTTACATCATACTAATATTTCTTGAATGATTTCATGCATACTATATCTACTTTTTGTACATTAATTTCAATACTGGGTTCCGGTAACTACTGATTTTACATATTTTTTTAGAAAAAGTATAGGATCTACTAGAGTGAGACTGATCGGGATTCAAGTTTTTTTAAGTATTTTGTTTTATTTTTTTGTAATCAGGAGTAGAAAGATGGATTGACTAATGTACTAATGGGCTCCTAATTATTATATATGAATTTTGAGGAATGAGCCTAGTTTTATATTTTGATGTATATGATTATTAATTGCTTCCATTGGACTAAATTATATTGATAGATTATTAGTAACTTTGGTATTTCAATTAGAGTTTAAAATAGACAATTCTTTCAAATTTAGATATTAGGGTGTGTCATCACTAGCATGGGGTAATGCCCAACCATAAAACGGCAAAAAATCTTCACCTACTTCCTTTTATATTTATCTCCCCCTTTTCCTCCACTATGCAGCAAATGATGTAGAGAGATGCCATGGAAGCATTCCAAAAGCTTTAGTAACGTGTGGAAGGAGGAAGAGGGAAGTATAAAGCATGCAATTTTAGAGGAAGAAGAAGCATAAACATCATCTTCATTCCAATAATCCTTTCTTAGGCACCATTGCGATGGACTAGCCTAAAGAACTGTAAAAAATGAGACAAATGTTTCCAGCGTTCAATAGCTTTAAGAATTCAGCCCTCGCTCTCTCTTTCACGTTGACGTTAAGCTTCATTAAGAGGCTAGAGGTCTTCTTCCACTAGAATTCCTCTTCCATTAGAATCTAATGCATATGGGTGGACGAACTGATGCTTTTGATGTCAACAATTGACCACCCTAAGGCAGTCTTTTATTCTCTCAACAACTTGTTCCATTGTTCCTAATCTTCCACCATAATGCCATTTCGCAAAATCTCAGACAAGGATGGATGGACAGGACTTCTAACTAGTTTTCCCTTGGATCTTTGAATGGCATCTTATAAACATCGGTGTTGCTTCCTCCAGACTTTTGAGATGTTCCACAACCTCAAGCTCCTCAAAGAGTGCAACCCCATAATACAAGCTGAAAGGGACTCCTCTAAGCAATAAAGCTCTGGAATCTCCTTGATTTAAGTGACAAGAATATCTAATATGAGGTAACTATAAGTCTCCAACAACAGGTGATTCATAACAATGAACCCATTGAATGTCACTTCTTTTTTAACTCTCAGGAGGAGCTCTCATTTTTTCACCTCAATCAGTGTTCTGCCTGTGACAATGAATGGGTGCGCCAAGATAATTGAAATATCTTGGTCCTCCTCCATGTCAAGAACAATGAAAACCAATAGGGAATAGAAACTTATGAACTTTTATGAGAATGTCTTTTACTGTCCCCGTCAAATGTTTAATCGATTGATCAACTAGTTGCAAAGAGATTATAGTCAACTTCACTTCACTGATTCCATGCTCCTTATTAGAAAAGCAAGGCATCAGATTTAGACGTCCCAAAATCATGTAAGGCATTGATGGAATGCATGCTCCCAACGGTGCAGTGCATAGAAAATCTTCCATCATCTTTTAGTTTTGTTGGCAGAATTTTCTATAAGATTGCACTACACTCCTCAATAAGTGCCATTATCTCATATTTTCTAATTTCCTCTTATTTTAGAGGATCTCTATTACGAACTTGATGTAACTCAACATCTTCTCCCATGTGTCAGTTAAGAGGATATTGATGTGCAACTTTCTGAACGCATCAAAGAACTTCAAAATTTGTTCATCAAGCTTCTACTTTTAAAAACACTAAATAGCATTGGAATATAAGGCGATGGATTGCCTAGGAACAAATTCGCCATGGGCCTCGCTTCCTTTTCATTGTCCTCTCGCTCAGCTTCAGAATGCTTAGAATTGGGCTTCTAATGCCCATTGACTCAATCAGCACTTGGTCATTTCTTAGAATTCACTTTTAACGTGCTCTTCCAGATAGATTTCTATGTGCTCAGGAGAGCAACAGGTTACCTCGTTGTAATCTGCTGCAACAATTGCTCAA
Source organism: Dendrobium catenatum (assembly GCF_001605985.2). Classification (NCBI taxonomy): domain Eukaryota; kingdom Viridiplantae; phylum Streptophyta; class Magnoliopsida; order Asparagales; family Orchidaceae; genus Dendrobium; species Dendrobium catenatum. Next base: position 84,642 of record NW_021321834.1, on the reverse strand, counting down.
TCTGCACCTCAATATTTTTTTATGGCAAATTCATGTCGTTGAATGGATGTTTGATAGGAAACACTTTCCAAAACCAAGAGGATCCAAAGGAAAAACTGCTGTCCACAGCAGTAAAACAGCCAACTGCACAAAAACCTGAGAGAAAACGTAGGAGAAAATGTAGGAAAAACACTGCAAACACTTTTATTTCGATGACGGACGAAAAGCACTTGCAAGATACAGCTTTCCTTCAATTCGAGAGGAAGGAAAAACTCTCCAAAAGATCTCCGGCGAAGCCAAGAGCCCAAGACACCAAAACCTAGATCTCAAAACAATTCAAATTCAAGATACCTCGCCAATCCCCCCAAAACTCCTAATTATACAAATTAATCATAAAGGACAGTAATGGACTTCCTAAAACAGCCTCTCATTCAAAAATTTCCCTCCCCCCGTGCGTTTTAGCCGCTGTTTGGGCCCCGCTCCTGCGCGCGTTCCGCCTGGTTCCGCCCGACCTTGGGCCGTCGGGTGTAGAACCGGACCGGTCCAGCTGGGACCGGTCCAGGCGTAACAATGTTCCTTCAAAGTTGAATCAGTGAATGCTTTTCGCTAATGATATTCTTCTTATTAATAAGAACAGAGGTGTTGAAGAAAAACTTGAATTATGAAGGTCAACCTTAGAGTTTAAGCAGGTCTAAAACTAAATACATAGACTGTAATTTTTACAGTAAAAGATCTAGTGGATGGATTGGGTCTTTGAGCAATCAAGTTATTAACAAGAGTACATGTTTTAAATATATTGGGCCAATTATTCAGAGTGATGGTCAAATAGATGGAGATATTATCAATAAAATTCAAGTTGGATGGTTGAAGTGGAGGAATGCATCGAGCCTATTGTATAATAGAAAAGTATACCTCCAACTTATGGGAAAATTTTGTAAGATGCTGGTAAGACCTGCAATTCTTTATGGCACAAAATGTTTGTCATTAAAAGAAAAACATAATAAGTGTTGAAGAGATAATGAAACTCAACCAGATAAGTGTATTTACACTTAGAGGTAAAATGTGAAATGAGTATATATGAGAAAATGTTGAAGTAGCTCCAGTGGCAGATAAGATTAGACAGAATCACCTTAGATGATTTAGTCACATAAAATGTCGGCCTTCGGATGGCCATATTAAGAGAGTAAATGTATTAGAATCGGCCTATATTAACAAAGGTGGAGGTAGGCCTAAAAAGACTTGATTAGAAAGTATTAGAAATTACCCTTTTAATTATATTTAAATGAAAAATTAATTCTTAATATGACACAATGGAGAAAAAAGATTCATACAGTCGAACCCATGTTGTGAAATAAAGGCTTGATGTTGTTGTCATTTGTTTTTATTGACCTCTGAGAGAGACCTCCCCCTCCTACTACTGATATCTAGATTGTTGGAATCCATATTGCTAATGAAATTGTGATGGCTACTAAAAAACTATTTTTTGCTGTCTAGCCTGCTGGATCTTCCAAGAATAGTTGGGGTGAAATCCAGATTGTAGGTGTTGATGTAACGAATGTTCTGTTGTTGGTTCCGAACAAAGTGTGCCAGCTCCAGATGAGGTTGTCTGAATGGGTTATTTGGTTAACAATCACTGCTCTGATGGTGCCTCAACAAAAATTGTAGAAAACGATGGGTGCGTGAATGGTGTTGACAGTGAAGTGACTAAGTTGTTCCAACAGTGAAGCAACTTCAACAATGAGTGCCACAATCGGAGTGGACTTGTGAACAATGATAATAGTTTTCTTGAACATATGTTGATCATGTAGCCAATGGTAATTTTTTGTGGCCGTTTTCTTAGGAAAGTCATAAGCTACCTTTTGCGTCTTCCTTATAAAAATGTCGCTATATACAAAATCGAACAATATCCTCATAGCACATATGAAACCATTGCAAAATTTCTAGACTTGCATTCACTTTGGTAACTCATGGTGCGGGCGGGCACTTCCTCAACAAACCCTTGTACCTCTCCCAAGCATTATACAATGTCTCTCCATCTAACTACAGAAAATTGGACAATGTGCATCCTGTTTGTTTTCACTGGCGGAAGTATTTTGATAGAAACTTTTACCCTAAATCATACTAGTTAATGATCAAATCACTCGGCAGCGAATTCAACTAGCTGGCAGCTCTTAACACGATCTCTTAATGAAAAAGGGAGCAATCTCAGCATGATAACATCATCTGAGACCCCATCATATATGAAAGTATCACGAATCTCTATAAAGTTTATGATGTGATAATTTGGGTCTTTGAATCAATATGAGGGATTATTTTGAATCAATTTTGTATAGTCAAGAGACTAAATAAGGGTAACATGTATTCTGGGACTAAATTGGCTGTATAGAGATAATTTGGGGACTACTTTGAGATTTTTCTTTAAATAGAAATATGAAATTTTTAATTAATTATTTTAAATGCTCATGAATAAGTACAATAATGATTTTATAAATATCAAAATTTTATATCATTTTAAATGTACCTATTATTTAAATAGTTATAAGCAAATACATGAGTGGAATAAGACTCCTTGTATGCATACATGTGTGCATGCATACAAAGCTCAAATTTCATGTTGCCTTTCTTCTTTTCTTTTATTGAGAAGGTGAGAGGAATGTTTGGTTGGTCATATGGACTAATGGAAAGATAAACATGTAAAACTTGATAGAGACGTACTTAAAAGGCCTCTATATTGGTCCTATTTCTCTGCATTATAACCCTTTTATATGAAGGAATTGAAGAAAATTGAATATCTCCAACCAATAGACCATAGATACCATTTATATCATTGACTAGCAATCATGCAAAAAATGTTGCTACAAGATAAACATAATGAAATAATAAATCAATGGTATAACAAAGTTTTTCGAATAATAAATCAATGGTATAACAAAGTTTTTCGGGCTAGATCTCCAATCCCTCTGCTTGAGCAATCAACAAATTTGAAGGGCGGGTAACCAAGTTCATCACAAGACATGTTCGAGAGATGCATAGCTTAATACAACGCAAGAGTAAAGGGATAATATACTTACATGAGATATTAGGATCTTTGCAAAAACTCTCAAACTGGAGCTTGAGATCCCCTTGACTTAGTGTGAGCCTCTCAGCTGCCTAAAATGTACAATATTAGTTAGCTCATTCATATAACAAAAGAATTTATGCTGAAATAATTATCTAGTGTTAACGATCGCATAGATTGTGTGGCAGAAGATATAGCAAGAGCTAAAATAGCACAAATTTTAATAGAAAAAATAAAATAATCTCAATCCAAGGACAACTACAAGATGTCACTGGTGATTTTTAGTTAAAGATCAAGCACCTAGCGAGCATCATACAAGTTGACTACTTAAAAATAGTTGTTATCATAGTTGATATGAATAAAAAAGGGTTTAATTATGGGGATTTAAACCACCAAAAACTTTTTTTATTTTTACATTTAACACCTAAAATTGAATATTTACTTCTATACAACCCAAAACTCTTGAAGTCATCAAAAATACTATACCACAAAACGCCATCACACCTCGTGAACCATGGCACTCTTTTCTTTCATCAACCCTCTTTGCTTCTTCATGATATCTAAATTCACAACATCCGAACATCGTCATTCTTGTTGTTCTTCTTTCTTCACGAGATCCCTTGCATTTGCAAGACATCTACGACTAAGCTCACCAAACATTTTCTCCCTTTCGCTTATTTCCCTTTTGTCAAGTCATATGCTAAGCAGAATCGTGATTCTTATTATTCTTTTTTTGTGAGCTCCATATCTTTGTGAGACATCAACTACCACATTGCTAGATGTTCGCTAGGTGCTTGATCTTTTGCTTCATTTAACTATCAAATTATTGGAGAATAACATTAGTTTGGTTGATATTTTATGCAAACATATCACAAGTAATTATGCTGCAGAGGTATTTAAAAACCTCAAGTTGATGGGTTTATAGGAACGAAAGAATGGATTAAAAGCAAATTCACCAAGCTTTTAAACAAATTTGATGATATGGTGGAACTAGACTGAAAATTCTAAGTGATTGATCAACAATATTAACGCTGTTGGTCTAACTTCTAATCCAAACCCATTACATATTGGCATATGTCAAACTTACTTCTAAGACTTCAATCATCAACTTGAAGGAAATGGCTTTAAGATAAACATATTGCAAGAAGGCACCTTAAAATCTTGAATACTTGGCAATTTGTAGAGTAATCAGCATAATTTATTTCTCAGTTGTGATAGAGTTTAATCTATTGAATATAAGTTCTTTTGGTCAATTTAAAGTAATTTCAAACAGTTTAAAGTGAAGATATGCATTTTTATAGATTCGGATGATGATTAGCAGCTAATTTTAATTTTGTAATGTTTAACAAGTGTCCTACTTCAAAACACGAGTTCAAGCCACAAATCAACTTCAAATCGCAGTCATAACAGCAAAATTTACCATATATGTAACTTGAAATGTGATTTACTTGCTTGCTATAGAGGCCAAAATTGTGGAAGAAAATTTTACAAATGCTCCAGAAATTGGATAAAGGATGACTACAAAATTTTTTAAGATGGAATGATGGCATTTAACATATAGCATTCGACATGAAACATGAACGAGAAGTAGATTTTGAGGATAGTGTCAAGATGAAACCTGACTCCATCTTGTTTCTTGTCAAAATTTTGATTGAACTATGAAGTTGGCTTAATATAGAAGTTTGTATTTAATCCTCTATGATCATCTTTTGTTATTGGTAGGTAGCTATGTTGTTTGTGATCTTTAAGAGATCACTTCATGTTTGTTGGTAATTGTCAATGTATGATTTATTGTAATAGTTTTGATGCTCGTAATCCTTTTTAAAAGAAAAGCTGCCTGGTTTAACAGGCCCGATTGATGTTTGTCATTTTCATCAAAGCGATTAGTATTGTGTGATGCTTGGAAATATCAAGATTGGAATGAAATGTAATGTTTGGAAAGAAATTTTGCCACAGCTAGAGGAAATGGGATGATCTATAACCTAAATACCTATAATGTTTCAAGAATATATGCCACAATTCAATATAACTGTCGAATAAGAAGTATAAATTTCAATATACACGGCAATTCAATATATGCTGCAACTCAGTATGCTGCAATTCAATAATTGTTGTTGTTGTAACCTATATGCTATAACCTAAGCAAACTAAAGTTTGTGAGATGTAGCCTATATTTTGTACACCGCTGCAACATACATGTTGTAGTAGATTTCAGCCTTATAATGTAGTATAATATGTAGCTGCAGTTTAGTTTCACATGCGACAGAGAACTTCAAGCTGCAGTTACAAATATAAAGTTCAGGACGATCCAAAACGGGAAACTGCAGCTGAATGAATCCAGAACTGAAATGCTTGTAAACAAAACGAAGTTCTAAAATGCTACATGAGCTAACCTAATTATATAAAAGTGATCATCAACATAGATTTGCCATAAAGGCTTCATTCCAATGAATGCTACGGCATTAATACAAGGATGTACATCAACTGCCATAATCTAAAAGTGCATTTCCCTATATCAATATCAACTCTGTGTCTTTCATGACGACCCCCAACCTCAACCTTTGGCACAGTAGGCTGCCTGATATCAAATTGCTCTTTCCTTATAGTTATTTCTCTAATGTATTCACAACATGAAGAACTAGTTCACATCGTCAACTTGTTGAGTTCATCTTCCTTGAGGTCCTTTATTTCATAATCATTCCCCTGACCATGTCAACGAAGTTCACAACTGGCTCACTTCTAGCCTCGACAATCTAGAATTTGAAAGATTCAGTCATCTTGTTTGTGTTACAGTCAAGCTTTACCTCAGTTATAAACTGACTTTTAAACCACTTGTATGGTAAAGAAAGCAAATATGAATGGGCAGACATATTAGTACTATCTATTTCAGTTACTTTATGGTCGTACTCAAGTCTTGTGTTAACATTTGCCACTTACACCAAGTTTCGAATCTTATGACCATCTTGGTAATGAAAGAACTCCTTCAAGTTCTTCAACAAATGAAGTAGAAATTCACGATGCTCTGCATCCGAAAAGATATGCTATATTACTTCACCTAGGCCTTCTTCAATGTTTTAATTTAAAGGCTGATGGATATAACACAACTGATGCAAGCAAAAATTTGGGAAAAGTCCAAAATTTTTGCAAGCAAGAACTATACCTTCCTAGGAAATAGAAGATATACAAAACTCCCAAAAACTAGACAAAGTACAATAAATAAACCAAAAACAACTTTACTTTTATAATATAAAAGAACTTACAAACTTTGATGCTTACTTCACGACACAAACATTAACATAAACTCCTAAAACTGCTTGCCAAACGTTGAGAAGAAAGATACAGGTGGGGTGGTCACTTGCGGTGAGAAGAAAGAGATTAGAAGACGAGACGAAACATAGCTCGCAAACTATAGAGAAGAGAAGAGATGGGGGACATAGCTCGCAAGCTATTCCCAAAGAAGAAAAAACCCTCGGGTTTTCTTACTCCAAAAATCAGCACACAACAACCTCTTCTTTTTTTGACAAAAAACACCACATATTTATATGAAAGAAAGGGGAGCCAAACAGCCAACTTCAACCTTTAAACAAACCAATCAGTAAGGGGAAGAGGAAGGGAGGCATATATCACAAAACAACTCCCAAAAATCATCACAGGAACCGGGTAGGACAAGCCACGGGAGCACAGCTAGGGAGGGACCCGAAGAGCCAACACAAAACCTAGGATGTAGAAGCCACTGGAACACAGCCAGGGAGTGACCCGAGCAGGCAACATAGGAACCGATAAGAACAAATCACGAGAAAGCAGCCAAGGGGAAAACCGAAAAGGCAACCAGCACCCAGCCTTAATTCACGGGAACAGCACGAAGGGAAAACCAAGGAGACATAAGAAGGGGAAGAGGCATGAGTGGCGAAACCAAAGAGAAAGAACCAAGGGCCAAAAGAGAGGGGGGGAATGAACCTAATTAATTCTTACAATTTATGAGCTTAAGACACTCTACTAGATGTTAATGAGCGGACATCTAGTATGGGAATTAAAGCTAACTAAAAATAAAACCCAACTTGCCCGCCCCCCCCCCCCCTATACATCAACAACCAATTGTTTTAGCCAAATTTTCTAAAAACTATTGTCATGTTTTCTTTGATTCAGTTTCTACAATGGCAAAGGCTAAGTAAACAAATCATTATTAGCATCAAGGGTATTTGCAAGAGCAGCACGCCCAAATACTTCAACTGGCAAGCATTAAGACCTATCAGAAGTCTACAGCCAACCAGAAACACTATTGATACAAACCTTGATGCTTACATATAATCTCTAGAAAGAACTATCATCGCTATCATAGATGTATTTAATGTGAAAACCCACTCTATTAAGAAGCTCTGATCTTAGTGCAGGAACCCACTAGTAGTTTTCATTGATTGATGCAAAAAATGATATCTCAGGCTTGCTCTCTTGAGCATCATAGCTTCATATAGGATAGAGAAAATCCGTAGGTCGTCTTTAAGCTATTGTGAGTGGCATGCATGTAAATCCCCCTTTAACTATTTAAATGAGAATTTTATCATTCACTTTGGAACTGCTCAAGACTAGTATATAACATATCTGAATCTAATGTCCCATCAAAAGTACCTCAAAATAGGATGCGAATTACAGCCATGAGGAGTGCTTTGTATAATCGATCCCATTTGCAGGAAGAGATATTCAAACATACCACTTTCTTCTTCCCCAAAATCTCATATAAAGTTGAATAAACATAATATCTGATAATGAGGTTAATATCACCAACTCATTTAGTAATGACAGCACAGAAAATGCATTTTAGTTAAAGAATCAATTTCAATAGCATCACACAGTTTAATTGCGAGTCTATGAAAAATGTAAAGGAAGCAAGCTAAATAAAGGGATTTTATTGTCTAGAAAACTACACGAAAATCTTAAACCAGTGCAATGGATATTGTAACAGCTTATAAATGATATCTCACAACATTTTGCAAGTACTAACCTTAGCTATTAAAGGATCTTTTAAATTGGCAACAGTTGCAAAGTGAACCTTTTCCACATCCCTTAAATTATGTAATGACAACATTTGCTTGTTAGATAAACAAAGGCCAACTGGCCAAAAATGAATACCAATGTAATTAAAACTGCAAAAATAATATTTTCTTAAGCTCACATGGGTTCTGGAAGTTCATCCTCCGTGAGTAAGCCATCTTTGACAAGCTCTTCAAGAGAGATAAGAAGAGTGTTTCCACAATTTGCATCCTACAAATAATCATCAAAAGAGCATCAAATTTGGAACATGAGAATGCTAGAATAGAAAAGTGAGACATGCAATGAAATGGCATTTTGATATATTTGACCAAGCTGTCCCTCTTTTGTTTTTTGTTTTTTTTAATGAATACACTAAGTGAAAAAGCATCTTTTTTCTGTTATATAAATTACTAGTAGTAAAATTTCCTAATGACAGCTTAAAATGCAGATATATTGACCAGTACTAGCACCATCAAATAGCTGAAATTTTAAGAATATAAAAATTTTCTAACAAGAAATTGCATTTAACTTTGGGGATGTTTGGTTGGAATATTTTAGGATGTAGAGTAGTAAATGCATGGGTTTTGAGTTTGGTGTTTGGTTGGATGAAAAGCAAATCCAAAGTGAAGAAAATTAAATGCAGCGTATTTCATTCTAGTTCATTTTTGAGGTAAATCGTTCTCGCCCAATTTTGAAGACGAACCGTTTACACCGCTCCAAAGCTTGCTTGACCACCGCCAGCATCCTTCCATCACCGCCGACCTCAAACCGCCGCCACCATCAACCACCGCCCTCCAGCGCCTGCCAACGGCCACCCTTGGCACAACAATTTTACACTTTACATTACATTCACTTTACTTCAAACCAAAAAATAATAATAATAATAATAATAAAGTTTTGCATTCCTTTTTTACACTCATCCAAACAACCTCAAAGTATTCCTTTTACACTGCATTCTTTTTTCAGGCAACCAAACGACCCCTTAAGTATTTAAAGACCCTAAGAAAAGAAAGCCTTAAAATCTTCTATCTCAGCTTGGAAAGTGCCTCGAGTATAGCAGCATAGCATCAATTCATGTAACCAGGTGAGCAAAAAATAAAAGTAAAAAAGTGGTAGTAGAAAATCCACTTCAGCAAAACCCAGCAACCAAATTAAAATTGGGCATTAAACCCTAAACTCCGAAGGATACCTCATTGATCTCCATCTTGATAAGTCTCAAAGATATTAACTAAATATAATCGATAGAGGATAATAAATTCAATGATGAAATTCCATGCAAGCACAAAAAATTTACCTGGCCCGCATAAGGTGATCCATCTTCATTGGACTTCCTCCCGGGAGGTACAAGGGGTAAAACCTGCAGAAAAAACAAGGAAAGAGTAATTGAAATTAATCTATCACCCCATGGTTGGGACCCTTGATCCCTAGCATGAAGGAGAGAGTTCAAGCGCAGCAACATCTAACTTATAACTTCTAATATTAGTGGTTTAATTCACAAAACATCCCAAGAAAAAAAAATCCAAGATTTAGCACCATTCCCGCTGCCAGATCACTTGAAAGTAACTGAAACAACTCTAAACCAAGTTATACTCAGTAGTCATTTAAATTCAATTATATCAGTAGATTGAAGAGGCTCATTTGATTATTTGTACAAAGAAAACATGTTTAAGAAAAAGAAACAATAATTTGTGTTTGAACGACATTTCTGTTTATATATAAATGTTTTGTAGCAAAAGCTCAAAATCAAACTTTTTTCGAATATCTAACTACATTCAATAAAATGATGGAACCTAGTATAGTCACTAGGTCAAAAAAAAAAAAAAAATTTTGTTTCAAGCAACATAATGAGCCCTAAACACGAAAAAAAAAATTGTGCGGAGAAAACATATATGATATATACCTGCCAAACAGAGCAACCCGTAGAGTGAAGCCAATCCAAGAATCGGATGGCCTCGTCCCCAAAATCTCCGATCCCGTACGGTCCACGTAACGAGCTCGGGTGAAGCAGCACCCCGGCCCTCCTCCTTTCACTTGGATCCGCGGACGGGAACTTCGATCCGTAATCCTCCGGCAAGTCATCCCCCGCAGCGACGGAACTGCTGCCACTTATAACGGCGCGTCCACCTCTCCTTGCCGGAGAAGAGAATGTTAATTTGCCGGTCCTAAACCGTGCCGAGGTGGTGGAGTCGCAGCGGGTCTTGGCGCCGCTGGCAGCAAAGGATAGAACTTGGATGTTGGAAGAGAGGAAGAGAAGTCGAGATAGGGCCATTAGGTTATAAAAGGGGAAGAACGACTGAACTTTGTCGAATGCAAAGCAGCGACGAGTCGACGAGATAGATGCGTTGAGCGGTGAAGACAACAGTGGATCTTCGGCCCTCCCGCCTCAAATAATTTATTTGTAATAAGATAACACTGTCAGGCGTCAGCTATATAATCTCATGAAGTTGATATTTTAAAAATAATAAAAAAATTAAATAAAAATTTTCAATCTCGTTTATCCTTTCGCATCCATCTCATCCCTCCATTAATAATAGTAGAGCTACGTCCGGTCAGAGGACGGATTGAACTTTTATTTGGTCAGGTGAACGTACGTAGAGCTACGTTCGGCCGGCACTAAGATCCCAAGCACAAAACGAGAAATACCGAGTAAATACCGAGCAATACCAACAATAACGAGAAATACCATTATGTGAAGACAAAATACCGAGCAATACCGAGTAATCATAAAAAATACCGAGTTTTAAATGAATAATTCTATTTTCTTACGCAAAATTATTTTATTAGTTTAAGTATTCTTTGTTATGTCATAAACAAATTAAAGCATGATAATTTATTTACTTAAATTATGTTTGTTGAATTTGAATTTGTCCAATAGAAAGATCGGAGATCCAAAGTCTCTAGTCAAAGATTAGGAAAAGATGTTAAGGTCCCCAAATATTTCTCATCACTTCTTATTTATATGATTTTGATGGCTATATGATAGGCTATATGGAGAAAAATAAAATTACAGACTACATAGAATATCTCATAAAATACTACACGCTAATATATGGCATGTATCGCATCCTAATTGGCTAAAAGAGGACATAGTCAACAATCGAACAACCTGTCTGTCATTGGACAAACCTAAGAGGGTCGAGTAGGCTTAGGGCGAGTTTGGGGGTGAATCCCGGGAAGAGATGGACCCGTAGCTAGCGAGTAGTCTGATAAGGTCGACAATTGGCGTAGGGAGGTCGAGGTCACCTTGTTGTGAAGGAGCGAGCATTGGTGTTTATAAGGATGAAAGACTCTGAGCCTAATAGTGATGACAAAATGAAGTGAGAAACCTATGAGATAGGCATTTTCCTGTAGTTGATTATGATGGGCTCGAAGGAGGAGGATTGATTGAGATGAGTGATGATTTGTTTGCTTAGTGAGGAACTTTCTAGACACTCGATGTAGGGTGAGCTTTAAATTTAAGAAAAATATTGTTGATCAATATACATATCTGAAGGCCAATGAGAGCAAGTTTATATTTTAATTATGTATATTGATGATATCTAATTTGCTACTAATGATTTTGATTTATTACATGAGATTCATAAATTTCTCTCTAAGAACATTTACACATGAAGGATAGAGGTGAGACACTCACATGTAATAGGAATTGAAATATTCCTTTACAAAATAAGGAGTGTTACTTGAAAAGGTGTGCGTGCGGTGGGCATTAAAACCCACTCATAACCATCTCAGCGTGCCTCACAAGTCAGATCCTCTATCTCTTCTTTCGCAAAGCATGCGTTGCTTCCATTGCTTTCCTTCACTGCCACTTCCATTTCTTTGTTATATTTTCTTCTCTTGTCATCGATAAAGGGGTATCCGGAAAGCATGATGGAGGGTCAATTCTATCATACTTGTGGCAAGGACTGGATTTGATCTAATTCGACTTCTCTACTATAAACCCTATGTTTCTCTAAACTTATGTTTCTCAACATCAGAGAGTGATAACTCTTTATTGATTTAATGAAACCACATGTAAATATAATTGATTAATTGAATATGATAATTGATTTATTGGATAAATGATAATTGATAATTGATATGATTGTTGACCAATTAGGAATCAATTGGATAAAATATGTTGAAAGTACCACATTAAATTCAGATGTCCTACCTTACTAAATCATGCATTGATGCATGTGTATATTAATAGCACCGATGACATTGACATATATATTAATATTATTGATATTATTGGATGAATTGATAATACATAAATAAATGATGCATATGAATAGATATGATAGATTCATTTAGTCGGCTGGCAATGTCGGTCTGAGGGACCGTAGTTGGCGAGTGACAGTGGTTATAGGGCCCATAGTTGGCGGGCGACGAAGGTTGGAGAAACCGTAGTCGACGGACGACGGAGCTTTGAGGAACTGTAGTCGGGTGGCCATGGCGGTTAGAGGGATCATATTCAGCAAGCGATGATAGTTAGAGGGAGTGTGGTCAGCGGAACAGTTGTCCAACGGTGGTAGGCGGTTGGCGGTCAAGTGGTGGTCCGATACTGATTGAGCAAAGGTCTGATAGCGATCATGTCACACCCTATTTTGACCCCTTTACAATCAACCAGGAATGTAACATAAATAAAGAAGCTGAAGAGGTATCTCTTACTAACACACATCATAAAAATACTTCTATAATGATCAAGAAGTTAGAAAATGGCCTATCCAAACTATTCCAACACAACAAGGTTTTCACATCTTAATTGGAAATAATATTTCATAACTCGAAGCTTAAATATATTAAATAAAATACAAATCTTACTAAACTTTTAAATATTATTTACATACCAAAAAGTGTTTGTACAACTTATACTTTGACATTTATGTACGCCCAGAACGTATATACACAAAACTTCAATCAACCTTTATGTCTAGTACCCCACTGGCTCCTTCCTCTTTCATGCAATATAACAACTGCTAATGAGCTAAAGCTCAATAAGCTCAATAAAAATGCAAAAATAGTATAATAAGTAATAAACATGTTTGTAATCAACTGAAAATAAATTCTCATCATTTCCTATTATGTTTATTATAATATAATAAGTTCGACGACTATTAGCGGATAGGTGGACGTTCGACGATGGGATAGGGATCGTAATTGATGGGCGATGGACATTAGAGGGACCATATTCGATAGGCAACGGAGGTCAAAGTGATCATAGTTAGCAGGCTTCGAAGGTCAGAGAGATTATAGTCAGCGGGCGAAGGAGGTTGGAGAGACCGTAATCGGCGCTTAACGGAGATCAAATGGACCATTATCGATGTGTAATAGATGTCGGAGGGACTATGGTCAGTGGGCGACGGAGGTTGAAGAGACCTTAGTCTGTGGGCAATGAAGGTCGTAGGGACCGTAGTGGATGAGCGATAATGGTTAGGGGATCGTAGTTGGTAGGAGACAGAGGTCGAAGTGGACCTTAGTCGTCGGGCAACGGTGGTCTGTTAGTGGTCGGGCTGAAGTCAGGCTGCAACGGCGGTCGGGCAGTTCTTGGCGGTTGAGCGGTGGTTCAACGATTATCATATGAAAGTCCTGCGATGGTTGGTAGCTTGGCAGTGGTGCGATTATGATCGATGGCCGGGTGGTCTCCACCGAACCATTGCTTGGCTGTTGATCGTTGATAGAATTCTGCCCGATAATTGTCAGACCACTGCTCGGCCACCAATCACCGCCGAACCATCTCTCAGTCGACGACCACTGCCGGATCACTATCGATCGCTGACTATGATATCCCGGACCACCGTCGCTCGCTGACTATGATCTCTCTGACCACCGTCGCCCGTTGACTATCATCCTTCTGATCATTGTCTCCCACCAACTACAATCCCTTAAACTTCAATCGCCTGCTGGCTACGACCCTCAGACCTTTGTCGTCTGCCAATTACTATCCCTTTGACCTCTGTTGTGATGTCAGCCAAATAAACATGCCAACGTTCTCTTCAGAAAAACTTCCTTATCATTGGATTCTTCCAAATCAAACGATATAATATACTATGTAATGAACCACAAAATACTAGTGGATCTATTTCAAAAGGGCAATACCCCGTGATTTTTCGCCCATCTCAAAGGTTTTCAGGTAAAAACTCCCGTGTCTCTTATAAATACTGGACCTCTCTCTTTATTTGTATATGTGCTAGATTTTCAATAAAAACTATGATGCTAAGTGCTTAATCTCTCTACCACCATGAATGTTTTAGGACACAACACCTGTAATATTTATTTGCTTATAATCAAAACAAACCTTTCGACGATACCAACACGCTTGCTCAAAATGAATGCAACCTATCTGATAAGAGCTGCCTTATTGCAATCTATTATTTATAAAAGAACTAATCAAAGGGTAATCAAATAATGTAGTAAAACGAAGATTTGCATGATGAATAATGCATTGCTTTAGTAGTCAATTGCCTCTGTTTTTTTTTTTTCTTCCCCAAATTAAGAGAACAAATGAGATTTGAGAGTTTTGGTCAACAAACAGGATCTGAGGACCGAATTACGGGTAAGAAGACGCAATAGGAGAGTCAGACGTGAGAATTATTGAAAACTCACCAATTTGATATTGTCAAGAGTGGCCAACTGCAAGATCACAAGGCTATTAAGACTTTTAGCCCACGCCCCACACAACAGCTAAGGAACATAGATATTGTTATAGACTAACTAATTAACCTAATTGCATCAACTACTTTTATTTAAAGCGATATATTATCATTAACCGACTTTTATAACATTAATAGAGCATTTTCTTAATTGGAATAAATATGGCTTAGCATTCATGTTTTAAAATCACAACATAGTACCTACTAGCTCATACTTCGGTAAATTAGTTATAATATTTCTTATTATGTACTTTAAAGTTCGTTTTTTTTTTTCTTTTAATAAACCTATCATGAATTTCTTCGAACAATTTATCAGCTGATGAGAACATAAAAGCATAATAATAACGAATCGTACTATATTAACTACTATTTTCGGTGAACTTAATTAAGAAAACAAGAATGAGCTCATCAAATCTGTCTAATAACATCACATACAAAGTAGCATCAGATGCTTCGTGTTGCTACCATTCTACCTATCATTAAGGATCGAATCAAATCGTGCAAGACAGTTCGCCGGATAATAATAATAATAAAAAACAAAAACCAGCCCATATATAATTGTTCTGATTTCCACCATATGTAAAATAAGAATAACGGAAAAAGGAGGGAGATGGATATTTATCGATTTACAACTCAAATTTACAGATTAAAATGGCCTAAGCCCTACAAAATTCACCTACATCAACCTCCAGCCAACATCCTACCCACCCATTTAATTCACCAACCGTAGCCGTAGGGCCCCTCATACATAACATGTACATTAAATTATAAACATTATACCTGACAGAAGCCAGTAATCCTCTAGAACAGGGCAAATTATTAGATTCAGACACCGGACAAAGAGAATCATCCGGATTTCTCCCTGTCTACAATCTAAGCACAGCTGCTACAGTATGTGCGCTTTGACTACACTTTTATTATAAACAGAGAGAAATCCAGATGATTTTTTATGCCGTCCGAACCTAATAATTTCTCCTAGAACAGCCACTATGTTGGTTAACGTCATCCTATTTTCCAAAAAAAAAAAAAAGGCAAAAGGGGGTGAAATTAAAAGGTATGCCTCCCCACATTCAGCAAACATTGTCATCTGCAAGCTTCGAGCAGAACTGAGGGTCAAACAATTAATCTGCTGAAATATGATCAGCTTTCTGGCCAATCTTAACCACTTTTGTGACTGTTGCATTGCAAAAGAAGCATCTTTGGCTATTCAGCAGGTGTCTAGTGATACAGCCAAGGCAAGAAAAGTGGCGGCAGGGCTCGAACTGTGCATCAGAATCAGCCGCATAGCATATACAACAGCAGCTATCATCTTCATTTTCATCAGCTTTGGTAGCCATCTCAACAGACCCTTCCAATGTCACTATTCTGCTCCTCAAGTAATTCGAGAACTCCTCAAGCTGAGCTAGTTTAGAAAGAGAGGCTTCCCCTCTCAACACATTGCCCTGGAACGGTAACAGCAACAAGTAAGAGCACAGATAGATCACGGCAATAAATTTTAAGTTCATTACTATGGGTTAAGACAATCACGAGGATCTACATATGATATTTATTGATTTAAAAAAAGCATATGATAAAGTTCCAAGAGAAGTGCTATGGAGAGTTCTTAAAAAGAAAGGAGTTAATAATGCTTATATTCAAATCATTAAAGATATGTATGCAGGAGCTATTACTTGTGTTCAAACACAAGGTGGTTTGACCAAGTATTTCCCTATTTTCGATTAGGTTACATCAAGGATCATCCTTAAGTCCATATCTTTTTGCTTTAGTCATGGATGTTCTCACTAGACATTTGCAAGAGGATGTACCTTGGTGTATGCTTTTTGCTGATGATATTCTTCTTGTTGATAAGACTAGAGAGGGAGTTGAAAGTAAACTTGAATTATTGAGGTCAACATTAGAGACTAAATGTTTTCGCTTGAGTAGATCTAAAACGGAATATATGTAGTGTAATTTTAGTAGTAATAAACCTAATGAGGGGATTGTGACTTTGGACGATCAAGACATTAATAAGAGTACACGTTTTAGATATCTTGGATCTATTGTT
>NW_021321834.1:24346-62621 GCF_001605985.2 Dendrobium catenatum | reverse complement strand
CAACTATGATGTTTTCTTATTTTATATTTCACTTATTAATAAATATTTATGCACTTAGAAAAATTTTAAATTTTTTATTATTGATTTTGGAAAGATCAAAATTACTCTTGAAAAAAATGTATAAATGTACAAAAATCAAAAGGAATGCGCAATGGCTCGCAAGTAGAAAAAGAGGTACAAAATAAGCCCATAAGTAAAAAGATGCACAAAAAATGTGCCAATAATTTGAAAAAGATGCGCAAAGTGCCACATGTGATAATTATTTCTTTCCATTATTTTTTAATCTCTTAGTTTAAATTGATCTACTGTACATTTATATTCTGTATTGAAATTTGAAATATACAAATATTATATTCATCCTTTTTGCAATGATTTTCTCTATCTTAGAGTCTAAATTGAATCATGTTTTTGATATATTCTTTCTATTATCAATGTTATATCTCTTCTTAAATTCTATGAATTAATATGATTTACCTAATGTTTTAATTTTATTTGCATAACTTATTTAAACCACTTTCAAGATTGAATTATCAAATGGTTTTCATATGTTTGCTTACATTTCAAGTCTTTTTCTTCTTTACTTTTTACTTTTGTCAAAAAGGGGGAGAAATTATTTATATTGTGTTTTTAGTTTTGTTTGATTCATATTGTATGTGTGTGTGTTTGATTTTGTTTTTTTATTTTGTGTTTTGTGTATTTTTTTATTTTGGTTTATTGTATATTTCTAAAAATGCCTTCTTATTTTCACGTGTTCATTAATTCAGGGGGAGTTTAGGAGATTTTTTGAATTTGAAAATTATACAAATAATAATTATTTTACCATCATCAAAAAGGGGGAAATTATTATGAGAGTTGCTATTTGCATGTTTTATATTTTTGCAACTTGTATAGTTTTGATGATTTCAAATATTATTATTTTATGTATAGTTATTTCCTAACACTTTTTGGAAGAGTTATTTTTACTCTTGTGTGTACTAACATTTCATGAAATCAAACTCCAGACTACAAATACTTCAAATCAAATTCAGCATGAGATACTTTGTGTATTTAAAACTTGTATTTTTTCTTTGAATTAAGTTTGAGAGAGAGTGATTATAATTGAGTGAATACACACACACAGTTTTGGAGATCTTGAGAAATTTGTACTGATTGTACGGGACAAACATAGTTCGTACGGGACAATCGGGTAAGTTATCTCCTCGTAAAAGCAATGGAATGAATAGGAGTTGAAGACAATTTTTCTAAGTCATGATCATCCAGGACGAAGTGTATTCGTCCCAGGACAAAATGTTCTCTGGAAAATTTTCATTCAAGAACGAAGTGTATTCGTTCCAGGACGAGTTGCTCTCTGGAGTAATTTCGTCCATGACGAAGTGTATTCATCCCGGGACGATTTGCTCACTGGAAAGATTTTGTCCGGACGAACCAATATTCATTCCAGGACGAAGTGAACAGACTCTGAAAATTAAGTGACGTTCTGCAGTTTTTGGGAACCGACCTATGGAAATACCGTTCGTACCGGACGAACCTAGTTCATACGGAACGATGTGTGTGTATGAAGTCATTTCGTACCCATATACATTAGGTCGTTTCCAACACATTTAAGTAAAATCATCCAGGATGATCCACGATCTTACGGGACGATCCAATTCGTATTGACTTGAATATTTGCAGTTTTCGGACGGTTTTTTGTGTCTTTCTATAAATAGTCCAATCTCAACTATCACTTAATCTTTTTGCTTTTTGATCTTCGTGCCTATTGAAAGAAGAGTCAATGAGAGAGTGCTTGAAGGAGATTTCTTGCCATTGGAGCATGAAGGTTTCACTTGGTACTCAAAGGTAAGAGTATTTACTCTTGGTTTATAATTACTTCACTCTTTTCTCTCTTCCTTCTAGAATTTTTGTGAAGAAGATCTGTCAAGGAGATCCGGTTCTCTGCCGACACTTGAAGAGTGTGAACAGCCTAGAGTTCTCTACCCATATTAGGAGAGTGTGAAAGGACGAGGATTCTCTGCCCACACTTGGAGAGTGTGAAAGGACGAAGGGTTCTCTGCCCACACTAGGAGAGTGTGAAAGGATGAAGGGTTCTCTGCCCACATCGGGAGAGTGTAAAAGGATGACGGTTCTCTGCCAACACGGGGGATAGTGTAAAAGGATGACAGTTCTCTACCGCACCGGGTAGTGGTGGAAAGAGTTTTTGTAAAGGCTTCTCCGCCTTGCTGTGGGTGCTAAAGGAGAGTCACTAGTGATATTAGTGCAATACTTGGAGGGTGCCTCCGGGGAGTGGATGTAAGTCAAGTTTGATCGAACCACTATAAATCTATTTCTACAAAACTCATTAATGTTTATTTTTTGATTTAAAAATTTTAAAAAGAGGGATTAATTTTTAATTACCAATTCCCCCCCCCCCCTCTTGGTTAGCCGCTGGGACATAAGCTTAGGTTTAACAACCTAATTCATAGTGATCGAGCATCAACAAACACAACCATCATCAAGATGATTTTAAGGTCAAAGTCACTTATATTTTTATAGGAATTTGGAAGGAATTTTAGGATTCAAATCAAGTCGACTCCAGTCCTTTAATGGAGGAGAATGAAACTTGAATATTCGACCTACAAAGCATTCTCAGACATTGGCGTTTGTAAATTTATTGAATTTATCAAAGCACGTGTGGGTTATATTTTTAGTATTATTGTAAGAATATCACCTTCTATATATATATATATATAGGGTTGCAGATCTTGTGGTATAATGCTACACTATAGGTCATCGATCGCTTAATGTATTTGCAAGCTATCTAATATTGATTATAAGGAGATTAACAAATTCATAGCCTATCTGATATCATTGTTCCCAAGAAGATTAGCATATTCATTTATAAGCTAATTAATGTTGAACTTATATTTGCATTTGTAGAGGACCTTGTTTTCACCCAGACCATTGGCCAAAGGGGTTGACTTGGTCAAATTGACCAAGCCAGGCCCAAGACCACCTCCTTTGAGTTAAGTGGGTTAAACCAGGTCTACTAAACCCATACGTAGGCCCTGGGTCAACTTGGTTGATCCAAATTCTCCCTATTTGATTTCAAATCAATTTCAATCCTTTTTAGGCTCAAATCTCACCTCCCTTGGACTCAATGGGTCAAACCCAACCTATTGGTCCCAAACCCATGCCTTGGGTTAACATGGTTGACCAGGTCAACCCAGCTTGATCCATTTAACCTAATTGAGCCCAAATCAAATTCAAACCTATTTCTTGCTCAACCCTCCATCCTTTGGACTTATTTGACCAAGTTGACCAGATCAACCCTTAACTTGGTCAACCCAAGTCTCCATTAGGTTAATTTGACCTATTTAAGTCCATTTAATCCCTTTTAATGCCTTTTAATGTTTCTTAATCATCCATTGAGAAAGACAATGGCTAGGAAGCCTTGTTCCACTCCTAATTAACCATGGAGACAATCTTTGTTGTCCATCTAGTGTCTTAGCCTATAAACACACTCCTTAGGGTTCCAAGGAGGGTACCTTGCATTCTATTCTCTCCAAGAACTCTCCAAGCTTGAGACTTTGCTTGTGCAAGCTCCTTGAACTTCTCTCCACCTCTCCCACCCAAATCCACCAGTCAAAGACCGCTAGCGACAATATCTCTGGCCAACTAGGATCACAAAAATTCTAAAGTGATTTCCCATTGATTCAAGGCGTATCATAGCTATACTTCAACTAAGGAAATATACGAGGACAATCTACAAGCTCAACCTTACCAAGATCCTGAAGATCCAATGGTGAAAACTCCTTAAAATCCTTAACCTAGGTCACTACACTTAGGATTAATTAACTTTGCATTAAGTGCAATTTAACCATATAAAATATCCCCCACGAATGCTCTTCATCTATAGATCTTACGTTTAAAATTTCATCTCAATTGATTGATCTAATCTATCAAACAAGTCAAAACATGGTTTTAGGGTTTCGGTTTATGTAACGTACGTGTTATGTATGATCAACAACTCGGAACTCGCTATTCCATGTCTTTCATCTGACCGTGGCTCGATCCCGCGGTCCTCTTGCCCGATGCAATCTCATATGTTGATTTAAACTGTGGAAGAACTGATGGCCAGGAGCAAGCGCTGATGCGGATAAGTGTCACATAGTTTTCCACGCAATCATTGGCAATGATTGCCCGCAATTGCGGAACCAACCGAAGCATGCCAGGTGAAATCTCAAGCCGCCAATTTCATTTAATTGGTTTTAATTACTTTTTAAATTATTTTTAAATTAGATATCTTTAAATAATTACTACAAATTATTTTTTAATCCAAAAAATAAGTATAATATATCAAATTGACCACATTTTTATTCTCCTTAATTTAAAATTAATTTTACTAAAAAATATTATAAATATTTTGAATTATATTAGTTATTTTAAATAAAAACTTAATTATTATTTTATATTTATAATAATAACAAATGGCCATTTTTAAATTTTAAAAATTTTATTTTCAAGATATATTAAATTAATATCTAATTTTTTAAAATTATATTATATTATATATAATATCATTTAAATTTGTTGATTATATAATATTAATTATATACATATATTATATATGATATATATATATTATATAATATATTATATATTATATAATTAAACTTTTTTTTATACAAAATATAAAATAAAATATATTTATTTTATTTAAAACTAGAAACTATCTAAAATTATTTAATTTTCAAATTCAATTATATATAATAAATATTTTTTTCTATTTTAAGTTATTTTGAATAAAATAAATAATTAATTCCCTAATTAATAATTAATTAATTAAAACCAATTACTTTCAAAATTATAAAAATAAATTATTTTTTTTAAATAAATTATCTTTAAATTTAGAAAAAAATATTTCATAATTAATTTTATAAATTATTAATATTTTAAAATCCTTTTAAGTTTTTCTTAAACTTTTAATAATTTAGTATTAAATTCATTTCTAAATCAAAAAAATTATGATACAATACCGTTAAAATTTTCATACACAATTAGCATGATTTTCAATTTAAATTGTTTTCCTGAATACTATATAAAACTTTTTTTATTGTAGTTTATATTTATTGTTTTAATTACTTAATTACATAACATATTATTATAATAATATACATTTATTAAATTCTTTTAAATTAATAAAATTATTCTTCAAATTATTTTTGGAAATTCTCGCTCGCGGTTACTAGTGGATCTCTCATACTATATTATACTTATATATATATTAATATATATACTATAAATAAATAATATATTATAATATAATAATATTATAATATATAAATAATAATAATATATATTATATAATATATATATTGGGTTATTTTTTCAATTACATTATTTTCCAAAAGTTGTATATTTATTATATTTATTGTAAATTATTTTAAAATTACATATATGTTAAATCAACCTAATTTTGGGAGATCCACTTTGTACAATTTTAAACATGGATTATATATTTGATTAGAATTCATGGAGGGTGGATTAGTGAATGATTGGATTTCAATTATTCACTAATTACATTGTTAAGCATGCGTAGTTATTATTTTTATCATTTTTTGTATGTGTAGGATGCACGAGCACTTAAATCAGACTCTCCTAAATCTAAAGACATTGTGTGTTTATGTTTGATACATATCCATTTATGTTACCCCAAGGGTTAGTTATTAACATCGATTTAAATCTACTTAACGTAGCGGCATCCTAAGAATAATAATTAAGGATCCGTCTAACGAACTTAGAAAAATTCTATGAGCTAGGATAGATCCTCGATTGACATAAAACTTTAAAAACTTTAACTTAGTGACATCATAAACCTAAAAAATTTCTAAGAATTTTTTTAGGAGCTTTTAGAACCCTTAATTAACAAACCCTAATTCATCCCTTAATTAAGGCCCAATAACCTCAAAAAATTCTAATAAATTAAAATTAAATCCAAAAATTACCCATACTACATAAAAATTTTTAGAATTTAATAATTAATCTTATAAAATTAAAAAAATCTTAATTGGACTTCAATCTAAATCTTAATTAAATTTTAACTAAAAATTACCCTTTTAATTAAATTAAAAAATTAAAAATTATTAAAAAATTCTAAATTTTCCCCCAAACACTTGGTAACATCTCTTTAGGTCATTTCTGACCTTTGGAAGTGATTCCAAATAGTTTGGATATGATTCGGATCAAAACCCCTAAAATGCCCATAATAAAACAATTTTTAATAATTCATTAATTGCTCAAATTTTGAAAAATTATAACTAATTCCAAGAAAATTTCAAATTGAGAAAAATAAAAGTAATTAAACTCTAGTAATATTAAAAATATTAGGTTTCTATAAACTAACTTAAATTAAAAAGTCAACTCTCCGATCAATCGTTGCTCATTAACTAGGGTCTGAAACTTCTAAAATTTATAACTTTTCCTAAAAAACTCCAAATCTAGCAAACTCAAATTCTAATTATGCCTTATAGAACGTTAAAAATGATAGAACGTTAAAACCTCACCTATTTCTAAAAATGACCTTTTGGACCCCCTTAGCTTAACGAGTAGGATGACCCTGGACCTTCAAAAATCCATTAATGCAAATTAAACTTTAAAGAACATTAATCTAAACATTTAAACTGACCAACCAGTTTAATTAACTAAAATAGATCCTAATACATTAATATTTAAACTTTAATCAAAATGCCCTTTTTGACTTTCAACCAACCCGAATATGAAACAATTTGAACTAACTACCTCACATAGGACCTATCCAAAGCAACACATCCTATTACACACACATGAAATTGTTTGCCATGGCACAACTTCTAGCTCTAGGTTAGGCTGGTGTTTTACTTTTATGCTTCTATGTTGTGGCGCTCCTGCATGTGGCACATATGTTGGTTGATTTTATTTACTGTGAGTGTTTATTTTATTACTGTACTGCACATTATATATGATGTAATTAATTATGCATTATACCTACCCCTAGGCTAGGGAAGATTTGTACTAATTTACTATTATACAGGTGGCCATGCTCATATAAGGTTTTGATTAACAAGGGCAAAAGTAATTAAGCTTTAAAACTAAAGCTGTTTTCTGTAGATGCTTTAGAAATTTCTAAGCCCTCCTTTAAATTAAAAAAGCATGGCCAAGTGTGTTTATTCTTCTGAGCAAATATAAAATGTTAGGGATATGGCATATTAACTTATTGGTATATTTTTTTATTTAACTATTTAGGATAACTATGCAGGAGAGTATAGATTTTCTTTTTCAAATGCAATGTAATTTGTAATTTGTAATTTGAATCGAGTTGTGAAAGTTTTCAAAAGTAGGGCATTTCAAATACTAGGTATCCAAAGAAAAAAAAGAAAGGCACTTCATAGAGAATTTCTTATTAATTTGGATACCCTTCTGAAGGATGAACCATAAGAATACCAAAGGAAGACGATCTAGAGGAAGATGATCTGAAGACCTGAAGATAAAGAATTAAAGACAAATTGCCTTACTTTTAAGACTTGCGTCATTCAGTGTTGTTAGAATCCAGGTTGTTGTCGGTGGGGCCTATCCACTATTACTTTTCTGCTGACTTTGGGTTGTACTTATATGGCACTTACCATGAACTTGACTTTTTTTACTCTGCTTGATTTTATTTGTATTGATTTTTTATATTAATTGTGCAGAAGAGCTTGCCAATTTTTTCTAGATTTCTTTTTTGCATGTGTGTAGCTTAATTTTGCTAGGCTCTCTAAGGATTAAAAATCTTTTATAATCATAACTAAAAATTTAATGTTTTAGGAATTAAAAAATATAGAAATCTAACGATCTAGTGAATAGTTTGAATCGTCCGGGGTCACAAGTATATTAATACATTCTCTCCCTCCTTTAAGATACTTTCCCAGCTACGGGTAGAGTTCAGATAATCCAACCTATTAGAATGAGGTGCTAGATTTGGGGAAGTCTAGTCTTTCTAAAAAAAAATATTTTTTAAGCCTTTTTAAAGTTCATGCATTTCTGATTTAAAGCCTTTCAAACAGCATGCATTGCATTAAAACTAATAAAAATAAATATTTAATTGCATTAACTCTAGGAGCATTCATCCTACATAAGTCCAAGGCCAATTAGAAAACTCTATAGATGTTGAGCTTACTTTTCAAAAACTAAGCCTCCCACCCATCTTTTATAAAGACTGTATAGCATGAATTTTATACGCTTAGGTGGTTAGATGGCTTTCTTTTTCAGGCAGGTTATAAGCCAAGATTGCATTAGCTAGGACACGGGTGTTAGTGTTATGTAGAACACTAAACCCATTTTAGATCTAGGGTTTAAGGCTACTACATTTGGTGTCTCGTAGTACACCTCATCAGTGGGTTAGCTCCATTTTCTTCAGAGGCTATAAATCTTGCCTATTCGTGTCACATGGATGGTGTCATGTCCATCTTTCTCTCATGTATGTTTTGAGTGCTCGACTTTTATTTTCTCTACTTTCTTCTTACTACCCTAGTCCCTCCGGGTGTTAGTGTGAGTCGTGTATACTGACTAATCCCACTTTGAACCCTTCTTAGGACTTCTTAGTATTCACTATATGCCTTTTCCAATTTGGAAAGAATAATGTAGGATCCTTAATTAAGAGTCTTCTCAAACCCTAGTTTGAGATTTAATTAACCACAGGGGCTTACGCCCGCGGTAAACCGAATTCTACCATCAAATAAAAGCCACTCGAGCTGATATATTGGGTGGGGGAAATCCATTATTCTGATTAGGTCGTGTATATTATTACCCATTGGGGTGCGCTAGCGAGAGCTGCTATCCTCAATGGCTAATCATATGTGAGATCTAATCTGCCCTTCTATTGGCCCACTTGCGAAGAGCACGAGGGCCTACAATCATCTCGTCCCTCAGGATGGTGCGGTCGTATACCCTCTACACTCTATCTCCCGCATAGAGGATCCCTTTCGAAGGTCCACAAACCTATCACACTTGTAACATATCCACCATTATTGCTTGTAGATGATTATTGAGTGTTGTACATCAACTATTTGACCTTTGCTTGCAAGCAAGCTTGTACCCATTCTTTAATATAATGGATGAAAGCATTTTTGGACAAAAATGTTCCATATGAATGAGGCGTATTTAATCACATACCATAAGGGTAATTGCAACAATCACAATCCCTCAATTTTTATTTTAAATTTTAAGTTATGTATTATGTTATTTATTACTTAGTGTGTATCAGTAATGACAAGTTGAATCACATTGTTTAACTCGATCCATTTAATGTGATTACTCAATTGATTAAATATTTTTATGACATTTTTTATTATTTTAAATAAATAAAATATTTTAATTAATTTCTGTAACAACTCATATAGTATGATCTGTATCATACAGTACGATGTACAAAAAAAATAAAATATTTAAAATTATTTCCACTCCCCTTGTATGTGTGTGCTCACTAGACTACCATATTCTATCAAATCTTGTATCATGAATCTTCATTGAATGGTGCATGATGTACCTGAAATGTTAGTACATACACAAACAAATATACATTATAAATACTGGGAAAAATAAAGAGGCAATCATTAATGTTTGTTATCATCAAAATCATAAACTCGGGAGCACAAGTTGCAACAACTCCCTCATCACCAGGATGGGTAATAACTATAGGGGTTTACGTCTATTGGATACGCAAACTCAAATCATGAAGTCCTTGCAAGTTTGTCCTGGAAAATTAATTCTTTTAAAACTCTCTCAAAAAAAAAAAAAAAAAAAAACAGAGAGGTCAAGAAATTCCTAAATCTCCTACGCATTTATTGAAATATCATTAGTACTACAGTTTTTCCAAACTTTATTTTCATTGAAGCCTATTTAACTTCAGTTTTACTAACATGATTCGCTTAAATGATAAAAAAAAAAAAGAGAAGAGACAATCCAACAATCCACAAAATCAATTAACTAAAATAGATAAAGTTTTATACAACATAATAAAGCTTATTATTTTAATTTGAATCAAACATTAGCATTTTGACTTTCTGATTTCATCCAATCAATGCACAACCCAACTATCAGCTAGAATTTCCATCTAGTTCAAAAGGGTAAAAAGGCACTGATATTAGCTTGAATGATTTTCCAACTGCTATGGAATTAAGTCTAATAATATCACACTTGTCCATCTTGGTTTTCTTTACCATAAAATTTTTACTTTCTTTCAGTTCTTTTAATTCAAACCGATTTTGGTGTTCTATAATTCTCCATCAAATGGAGTGAGACTACTAGAGGGTAGAATCATACAATGCCTTCAAAACCATTAACATTTAATAATTTATAAAACTAAAATTTAACTAATTAAAAAATGAAGAAAAAAAATATCTATTCATGTTTTATTATGAGTTTTAATATGTGAAAAAAAAAATTGACAAAAAATAAAAGAAAATGATGATTCCATTAACAGAAAACATTTCAATATTACTTAAAAATGTTTCACTTATAAATATAAAAATTGAGAATCCAAATATAAATTTAAAAATAATCAGAATTCAATCTCAGGATCTTAATTGTAATTTTTAATAAAAATAACATAAGGAAAGGTTCATTTTGTGGTGCTGCCTCTTTTTTCAGGGTTCACAAATAAAATAACTGAAAGCTATTCAATACATTCAGAAGGGGAAAAAAAGAGACTATGATCTGAACAACTTAATTAATACAAAAACACACACAAATCCATTATGTAATTAATACAAAGTAATAACAACACCTCAATACATTATGAACATGAAATTCTCCATCTATGAAAGACAAAATAAACATGATGAACTTTCCTCTTTTTTCTTCTACAAGGAATTTTTACCCCAAGCATGAAAGCATAATAGCAGGACATCATTCTGGTAGAGATCCCATAGTTATAGTTTTAAGTACAGAACACAGATCTTATAAACACTTTACAATGATCCTTTCGATGCATAAATCCAATATGACAACACCAAGCAAAGGAATGCAAATTCCATGAAAATCTGTGTATAAGGAAAAAATTTTCTCACTCTGCACCAACTGAAATATGAAGGTGCCACCATCATATGTACAAGAGATATCAGCATGTCGTGAGAGCTTGAAGAGCTTGATGCAGTTAGAGCTCTTTTATGTTTATAAATCTGCTATAAAACCCTATAAAAATAGTTAGGGTTCAGGTATTGATGATGGATGTGCATCGAAGAGATGATGTGTCTCGAACAGGTAGAATTCTGGGCTTTGTTCTAACGATTGTCTCATCACTATGCCTTATCAATTCAGACAACCTCCATGGCTTCTGCCACTTCCATTTGAACTGTATTAGCCACCTATGGTGGCTCCTTTTCCATCTCCATAGTTTTCCTACTTGGCTTGCTACAGCTATCTTCTTGCCTATGGATGCCTGCCCTAGAGGTACCATCTACAAACAATGATATCAAGGATGATGCCGTTGGAAAACTCTTAGCGCAAAATTGGCTGACATAACTGCAGGAAAAAAAGAACAATGACTAAAGGAGATAAGTTGAACCTTTAAGGGTTGGTTACTGAAGGTTGCAGTTTCTCTTCCTCGGCCATTGGCAATGCCAGGTGTGTATTTGAGCTGCTTCTGTGCTGGAGCAGGTATTGGAGAAGCTGGTGTGTTCGTTTCATCGGCTGAGTGTTTCAACGAACCATTTGAGTTGGACTGAAGAAAGGAATTCCACAGGTTACTTGGAGAAATGTTAAATAAGAGAAAAATAAGGTTCAAAATGGATGATTTTAAGAGCACCAGATACATTCTTACAAGGATTCTAGAGGAGTTATACTTGGTCAAGTATAAGATTAAGCAATATTTGTGTTCCTGAAGGGAATGAGAACAAGTTTCGCTTCAATTTTGGTTATATCTCAAATCATTGAAAAAGAACTTACCTTGACTGCTAGATATAGTTACTAGACCAAGTAATAGGAGGAAAGAATCCCCCAAAAAATTAAGTTGAGGGCAAATGGGAGATGATGGAGAAGAGAAGGCCAGATCAGACACAATGAAGTATATAACTGAATAAGCTGAATATTTAATCGGCCAGTTTAAGCTTTTACAGAAACATATTTTCAAGTGCTTTGAATACATGTTCCTTATCACATTCACAATTTGAAGCATGCCAGAAGCTACTCTCCAAGCAGTCAGTAATGAATAGCTACAATCTAAAACTTATATTCAGCAACTAGATTTATTCAAAAGAAATAAGCTACAATCCTGTGGCCAAAAGTTCTAATTAAAATTACAAAAAGTTCTATTTATTCAACTACGAATGAAAGCTTGAGATGCATTATTTGAGAAAATCAGAGAAGAAAAAAAAATGTTGGCTCAACTGCTATGTTTCATCTAAAGGCGTATTTTTTTCTTTTTTGCTCGACAGGCAAATGTTGAGACTAGCACAAAGCATACAGCTGCCTACACAAAGCTCATGTCCAAGCTTAATAGATATTACTTTCGATTTGAATTAAACTACATTACAATGGGAGGCCTGTCATACGTCATATATAAGGATTACAGCATGGAATAAACACTCAAAACATAAATCTTAATGTCAAATCATGGTAGCATTCAGCCATCTAAGTCAATAAATTGAACTTTATAGAACGTTTGATCTAATGACATTAATATTAAATGTATAATCTTACCAAAGGTGTGTTTGCCATTTCCAAGGAAACAGTTTGCTCTTTCAATTTTAGCTGTTTTTCCAGTTCCTTCCGCCGAGATTCACTCTGTCGGAGAATTCCAACAAGCTCATTCAGTTCCTCCTTCAGCTCCTTCATCTCTATTTCCTTGTCTCTCAGTTGGCATCTGGTCGGTTAAATTACTGCCATTAGCTTGCTTTTGGTCATTACAAACTACAAGCCATATTATTAAAAGTTTTCATAAACCATTTTGTAATCAGAGTTGAAAGAAAAGGAAGATCAGCTTTTGATGAGGATCATCAAGTATAATAGAAATGGGAATACTAGGAGTTCCAACTTGCATTTGTGGTTAACTTATAAGGCTAACTTATCTGTACTCACATAGAGCTAAACGGGACATTCTAATCAAGCTCAGCTGACTCACTATACTAAATACGCTGCTAATTGGAAACATTTAGTCATTAAGCAGCTAGAGAAATCATTTGATTCAAAATATGCCTTTCCATACAAATAATTATTTCACAAAAACAAATAAAACAAAGATGATACACCCATGACATCTAAAATACTACTATCTGGTTTATGATCGAATACAAGTCTTAATCAACAAAAATAAATAAATAATTATTTTCCTGAATGTATTTTATTTTTAGAAATAGTAATTCGAGTATGAATGAGGGAAATATGGGTAGCCCCACGGCGGTCTCTTCTGCTTTCAAATGGGAGATGGGAAATTCAAATAAGATAAAATATTTTGAGCCAATACCTTGCATCCGCAGCAACATTAAACATATATTGAAGCAAATTCTTAGCTTCTCCCATTGATCGCAACTGATTCCACCGGCCACGACTAGTAAATGCTCGCTCTCTTTCCTCAGCCTCTGAAAGCTGAGAAGCCATTGCTACTAGAGCATTTGATGACATGCTCACCATGTTCTCAAGTGATGCTAGCATTGCTAATCTTGCGTTTGGTGACATATTTGATACTCTGGTAGGAAATAAAATACAAGTGTCGGAAAAAAAATACCTTTCAGTTAGAAGTCACAACAAAAAAGAATTTCTCATTCAATTTCTAAAAGGTGAAATTGACAATTGAAGAATGAGATAATCTTTACCGAGAGTGTCCATTCTTTCCTTTTGGAGGACTAAGCTCCCCAGAAAATGCTTCTTGTTTGAACATAGTAATCTCTTCTGCAAGGGCAGCTCGTCTGAAGGAAAATAACTCAATCAGAAAGGATGCAAAGTGTTTCTCTTGAACCAGTTTGCAGAGAAATATTCTTGATTAATTTAACATACACTTGGCTTTGCTTCTCATACTCAATGCGAACTTCATGTACATTCACCATGACCTCAAGCTCATGATCTAACCATCGTTGAAAAGACTTCTCATTCATCTGTAGTAGCAGAAATATTTAGGATGTGTACACTGGTTCATAATTAATTTTTAAGTACTTAAAAGGTTGCAAATAGAAACCAACAGCGGTTACCTGACTGCCTGGTGAACTCCCATTTGACATAACTGGAACATAAAAATTATTTACAATAATAAACAGTTAATAGCAATACCTTCATAACTGTGGGAAATAGAAGGAATTAAGTTATTAAGCAAACCAGAATTATCTTTCGCTGATGATTTCCGAGCTTCTAGCAATTCTTTCAACTTTTTGGTGGCAATGGCAGCCTCTTCTGTCTTTCTCTGAAGAACCTGAAAAAGAAAGGTAAAAAAATTGATTATATTTTCAGGCACTTAATAGATCAGTGAAAAGATCAATTTACTTGCATGTAAAAAAAATATATCAAATGAATTTCTCAAATGGGACATTTTTTGTATACCATTTTCTGTCTCTGATTCATAGCTTGAAGTTTATGTCGTTCATACTCGTTCCTCCTACCTTCCTTCCTTAACTGATCGAGGAAATGCATTGAGATCAAAACAATGCTGAAGAAAGTAGTATTTTTATGAAAATTTAATGACAAAAGGAGCTAGACTGCAACATTTCACACTACAAAATGAAATAATACTAAATACAAATTGCAATATAACTACATATGGCCCAAGTGCAAAACTAATATTGAAAAAGAATTACTAAATAAGGCTTCTGCAAAGGGAGCAAATTAAATCAAGGACAAAAATTTGCAATTGCTAACCAGTTACTATGAAACAATCTAATTGTAGCTTCAGCCAGAGAAATAACAACCAGGTCATGCCATGCCCTCATAATAATAGCATAGAATCAATTAGTTAGAGAAAGATAAAGTTTATACTAAATAAGGCTTTCTACTGAGATTAGTCTGTTGATACCTCTAAAGGGCTGTTGGTGGAAATTAACCAAATGATATAAATTGGATTGCTGCTGATTTCTGTTTTGGATAGTTCAGGGAATTTCAGATTAACTTTTTATAGTTTCCGCTAAAGGCTGCTTCACTTGTTCCTTTTTCCCACCTATAAACCTGCTTCAAGCCTATATAGCCTTGCCTGTTGTTTCAGATTCCTCAAGGAACCAAAATTACATTTACGGCTATGGTAGCTGCTGGAAGGTCCGAGAATCCCAGATTTAAAGGATTGACACATGAACCGGTCATTACTGCATCTACTAATTAAAGAAATATAGTGTAGGTAAATGTCCATAAATAGATTACTTTATGATGAAATATAATTTTCTTTTAGTTTTTAATCTCGTGAAAGCAAGTTAATTGAGTGATTCCATCCAGCGTTCTGAGAAAAAGCTCTCCTTGTACTAGCATGAGGCCTTTTGTTTTCTCTGCTTAGGTAATTTCATCCCTTGTCTGTCTAAATTACATAATTTATTATTGACTAATTTGATGTTCTTGATTTTGATCAAAAAATGATATATCAAAAATTTGATGTTATAAAAATTAATCAATTTTCTCACTTATTTTATTTGTTTTCAAATTCTTACTTTAGACATTTACGATTATTTCATTATCAATTGGCTTAAAATCTGCTATCGCTATTTTCATTCAAAACAAAAGAAGTTGGTATAATTGGTAGCTTGAGATTATTGCATCATCTACTTTGTTTTGCATACAAGTATACTACACATCATATGAGCTGCATTAAAATATCTAATCCTGAGTCATCCTATTTTAATAACAGAACATTATAATATGGGTAGAGAGTTAAGCTTGAAGATCAAAGATCTTATGATGATTGAGTAGATTTTTCGCTTTTGATCTAGCCAAACAAGCTGAGCCACGGGCCAAATTTTTTGGTCAGTTTAATTTTGAGTTAGGCCTAGATCAAATGAAGTAAGAACAACATGATTTTCATAATAATGAGCCTTATCTGAACTACGTGGGATTAGCTTATCCCAACAATTTTAGGAAGATTTTATGAATCCTCATTCGTATTGATCTTTCTTGAGTGTTGCATGAGATGTATAAACTTATTTTGCAAAAATTATTCCTTACAACTTCTATCCATGAAAGTTCAATCTACTTTTTTTTTTCCCCCTAAATTTTTAACATCAATTTTATCCACCCTTTTTACTAGTACATCTTGAACCATTCATCTAACACCCAAACCAGCATCTATGGTTAGTCAAAGAAAATTCCATAGATTGGAAACAAATCATAGTGGGCTCCGAAAATTCAACCCTGGCCTCCGCCCATTGTGCTTTTTTCATCGTGGGTGGGGGGGGAGTTTTAACGGAATTAAGTTCCGGAGTAAATTTTGGAAGGCCGATGAATTTGTAGATAAGACACTACCCAGAGATTTCGCCCTCATTTTGCGAGGACTTTATGATCTGAGTTCTGGTTTCCTATAGGCGCAAGCCCCTATAGTTAATTACCCTTCCCGATCACGAGAGAGAATTTTCAATTAAGGCTAGTCGTCACATACGTAGAAACATGTGTTATATGGCATATAGTAACAGCATGGGCTTTGGATATCTGAAAAGTTGAAGAGTAGATATTTAAAATTGGAAATTTCATCATTTTGCACTTAAAGCGGATGGTGGGGGAATGGAAGATGGACCTGATCAAGATCCCATGGTTTTGTCGTCCCGGGCCATCGTGGTCCCTGGTCTACTTAGTCAGAGGAGGTAGTCGACCCAACCTGACAAAAGGATCCTTGTCGACAGTCATGGGTTACTTCATCGAAAGGTACCTTGTAGACTTGGGGTAAATATTTGTCTAAGGGGATAAATTTGAATGCACCTTAGCTAACAGAGGGCTTTGTGTCCTATCGATCATATCCTATTGATTAATATATAAAGAATTTGATGCTACTAAATAATGTATTGGCTCTGGCCATAACTGATATCTATGGTGCCATTTGGCGGCAAGACCACTCGGTTTAGAGGGCCCCAGGTCATAACCGTTTATCCTGTGGCGTCATTTGGCGGCAAAATCGCTGGTCAGAGGATACATACCATATCTTTATTGGCATGAGATTATTTGAGAATGGATCCTAGTGATATTTTCGACTAGGCATTTGGCTCTATATGAGCTGAAGTAAATTTTAATTTGTCCACCCCGGCAAATTGTTGCGAAGGATGGATGAGTTTTACTTTAAGTGGCTTGACGGTTGAATTTAAATTTTAAATATTTGAATTTGGAATTTTGGGATTTTGGATTTTGGACTTTCAGGTATTTAAGATAGCATTTTGAAATATTTAGAATTAACACCTCTGATTGAGATCTGCATTTAACATGGCCATCATCGGGGCAAGAGGCCAATTTCATTTTAAAATAGTTGCATTTTGTAGATGAACCTTGTCGACTTTGTCGAGCTGTCGAGAAAGGATCGGATTTCGTAAGCTTTATGTGTTTGTTTGTGAATTTTCTTGATTGAAAGCCTTGAAGGCCTAATATGAATGTATAAAATAAATATGTTGGTCGACCTCACGACCGAATATTTATTTAATGGTTCGAGCCAAGTCCACTCCTATCTATCTGCATAGAAGGATCGAATTTGAACTTGGGTTTATTTATTAACCCGCGCAGCATCCCTAAATGTCACATTTGTTACAAAAACACGCTCGTCGAGGCCCATGCGGGTTTATGATTACACTTACCCTTTGTGTACCTATGTATACAAACTACGGTGCATGTGTAGGTGCATTTTCAGGGATATTTGACGGTGCTCAGTTGTACGGGCAACTACCATTTGAATGCAGTATGCTATTTAAAAGCTTGTAAATGCCTTCTATTTGCTTGTACGAGTATTGCAGATCCGGTGGCATTATTATCTGGATATTATGAGGCACCTCATCATCTTGATGTTGACTCCCCTTTTCTTGTTCACCAAGAGGTCCTTCTTGGAATTCATGATCGATGCCTCGAAAATAACGCTTTTCAAGCTCTACAGTGTATCGGACTTCTACAGGATGTAACATCCATAACCAAATAATTGTCATTCAAAATAAAATAGAGGTATCTGGGCGTACTTGTTATTTCCAGTATTCATGGATGCCAAAACTATTTTGGAACACCAGGAAGTTTAGTTTGAATTTGTTCAAACGTCTCTTTTATTTTGCCAGGAGGTGTCCTTCTCTATTCATCGAGTTATCTTCATATCCGACATACTTGCAATTCTCAATCACCGTCGTTGTAGGTGATATCTATACTTGTGTCCACAAGGGTTCGTTGTACTTACGATATACCCACTGTTGTTATCTACAAGTGGCTCGTGTTTATTTATAGGGACCAATTGTATTCACTACAACCTCTTGGAAGTATTCATAGAAAAGCCATTATTCCTGCATCATATCCACCTTTTACCAATCTTAGGTGGTTTGATGTACTTGTTTGCAAGGACGGATCTTTCAATATCGATTTCCAGCATTATCATATCAATCTACAAGCAAATTATTGTTTGTATTGAGGTTTTCAATAATGCATATAGGGGACACCTATGCATTCTGCAACTATTTGTTGTTCTTGCATGTATGATGCATCTGATCTCATTTAGATTGTTGTAAGAGTTCACTACTTCTATCATTGTATAAACCAACATCATTCATTGTATGCTTATGTATTTGAGTATTGATGATTGGTGGATGTTCAGATGCTATGAATTGACTATTGTTCATTGCTTATATGCATCGAGATCATGTTCGCCACGAGTTCCCTGCTTATAATTTAGTTTGAGTCATGTTCCCTGTTGTTCGTACAAGTCCTATGCATATTTGGTTCAAATTCTATGTATTTATATTCAAGTACGGGTCCTATATATTATTGCTCAAGTGAAGTCTTCTTATTGTTCAAGCTTTAAGCACTTCAGTAAAAATGTCGGCAACATCCCGACATATCCCCCGTTTGGGGGAAATGTAGGGGAGTTGGGCCTTCCCGTCACGCTACTCGAGCATATATGATAGGTGTCCTTAAACACCGCGGCCATACATCTTTTCATCCCACCATGCTACAAGAGCGTGTATGGGGCCTTCAACAGTACCCGTACGAGAACACTAGTGGCTTCCCCCACCATGCCACAAGAGCGTGTATAGGGCTTACCCACCTCGCCGTATGCGTCACACTGGGCTCCCTTCTACCGTGCTACAAAAGCGCATATATGTGGTTCTCCAGTCCGCCGTAGACGCCGAGAATGTGATTTTAGAACATTATACCTTGTGAAGTAGTCTCGGTGGCACTAATGCCGAGATCGAGGACTGTCCCCACCATGCTACAAGAGCGTATATAGGGCTTACCCGCCTCATCGCACCTGTTGCACTGGATTCCCCCTCACCGTGCTACAAGAGCGCGTATAGGAGGTCCATCAGCGCATCAAGCGCGTCGCGGATAAGATTTGGAACATTATACCTGCGTAAGAGTGATCGGCAACTGTCGGCGGTGTCGGCTTGTGCATCGAGGCCAGGGAGGAGTAGACATTTTTCTTTTTAAAACTTTAGTTAATTATTATTAATTATGATCAATAGTAATTAATTATAATTAAAAATAATTAATTGCAATTAATTTTAACTAATTACAATTAATTATAATTAATTAATTAATTAATTAAAATTAATAATAAATTATAATCAATTTTAATTAACTATAACTAATTATGAGGATAAAGGCTTGATATTGTTGTTGTTGTTGTAATTATACTCAAAACAAAATTAGTTATAATTAATATTAATTATAATTAATTAATAATTAATAATAATTAACTAAAATTAATAAAAATTTAGAGGATTAATGTTGGATTAGAACAGGATTTATGCAAAAATCCTTCTAGAGGGGATTTGGTTGCACTGTAAATCTCACGGCGAGAGAAATCCTCTGCTTCTCTCTTTAATACTCAGCGAGATTACAGGATTTAGCCGAAGAAGCATGCATAAGGTAGAAAGTTACCCTCACGGTTAGCGAGCTCCTGCTCTGACACCCGATCAAAATGTTGCGACTTCCGACCAGACAAGAAGGGAAAGTCGTCAAGGGGCGTAATCGAACGGCCACAAAGGAGGTTGGGGAGCACACGAAAGGGAGAAAATCGCACAACAACGATGGGCGGAAGACTGCGAGAGAGCTTCGTCGTTGGTTCTGATCAAAAGGTTGTAACTTCCGATCCAACCAGAAGGTAAAATCGTAGAAGGGAGCGTAATCGAACGGCCACGAAGGGGGCGGAGAAGCGATCGGAAGGGAGAAAGTTACCCTCACTGCGAGCGAGCTCCATTTGCTGCTTCCGATCAATATGTCGTAACTTCTGATCCCGTCGGAAAGGAAAGTCGTTGAGGAAGCGGAATCGTACAATGACGAACGAGCGAAGGAATGCGCCAAAACAAGCGGCGTCCAGAGAGGCGATCGTGTTATTTAACAACGAGATGAGGCGTCGTCTCGTAGCAGAGCGTCGTGGGAGAAATGTCGCCGAACGTGTGAGGGATGGAGACGACATGCGAGGTTCAACGGACAGGTACTTGCTCTGAAAAAAAAAAATTTTTTGTATGGCGTACAGGTCAACAATCATATAAAATTGTAATGGCATGTAAAGAGGATCCCTTCCACAATAAAGTATTTTAGGGCTAATTTCTTCTAAAGAACTGAGATTAAGGCTTAATTTGGGACGACTTTCTTTGTTAAAGTAGATTTTTAGTAAATAAAATAATTTTTTTGTACTAAGAAGTTACTTTAAGAAGCAGTAAAAAAGTTGTCCCAAACGAAACCTAAATTTAATATTCTGACGATAGTTAGTGATCATTTCTAAAGTATCCCTACTAGCATAAAAATCTATTATGCATCAATGGAACAAAATAAAATTAAGTGGTGCAACTAAGTCCATTTTGTTACTACCATGACAGATAATTTATCCATTTGGGTGACTATTACAATGTTTAAGCTACACTAACATGATTTTAGCATCAGAAAGCATTAATTACAAAGGAAAAAAAATGTACATTCGGTTATAGAGATACAAAATATTAGCAATAATATTTCGTCAAAAAGCAACTTAGTAAATTTGTTTATTATACCTATGTGATGTATGTACTAGTACATACGAATGTTTCAAAAAATTTAGGTTTTCTTATTGTTTTATAAAGGAAAATGTGGAAAAATTAACCTTCAAAAGTATAATGCATGTATTTTAAGTATTATACTCATGTTATTGAGAAATACTCCTTTAATATATCTCATTTTGACATGAAAAAAATGAATTATAATTAAAATAAGCTTAATA
Organism: Dendrobium catenatum; assembly: GCF_001605985.2. Taxonomy (NCBI): domain Eukaryota; kingdom Viridiplantae; phylum Streptophyta; class Magnoliopsida; order Asparagales; family Orchidaceae; genus Dendrobium; species Dendrobium catenatum. Next base: position 41,299 of record NW_021321834.1, on the reverse strand, counting down.
AATTGAATTTTTATTTAATAATTCAGATTTTTCATTCTAAATTCCAAAACAAAATTCACATAATACATGAACGTATCAATGCATGTTTAAAACTTCCCCTGCTTGTCTTTTTCTAAGGCACGTTTTAACAAGATTTGGTTGCACAGCAATGTGTTCCACAGGGATAACAGCAGCTATGCTCCAAAATTTCAAAAAAAATTCAGAACATTTACCAAAAATTTCTTTGTAACACTGCCCAAAGATGTTTTCAAAAACAGAAACAAAAAGAGACAAATAACATTCATCTGTTTGTAGCAGGCAAATCTATAAAATTAGAGTTTATTATTTCAATGCTATTATTGATTAAAATCATATAATTAAAATCTATTATCCATGGTATCAGTTGAATTTCTGTATTTTCTAACTCGGGTGATACCTGCAGGAGTTCCTTTTCTCGAGAAGCCTTCCACTGCCGAAATTGTTCAGCCTCTTGCTTTATTCTATGTTGCAATTGCACCTGTAATTTTTTAAACAATTAGTACTGGCAGAATACAGAAGTTCGATGGAATGAAAAAAAGTGTGAAATATTCAAGTAAAATTTATACAAAAAGATTGATGATGCTGATTGAAATGATGCAAATGCAAAAAATGATGCGAAGCACAACCTTTTGAGCCTTAATTGATTGAATTTCTTCTTGCAGTTTTTTTGCTGCTTCTTCACTTCTTTGCTTTTGTTTTACAAGCTGGACCTGATTCTCTTGTGTTTTCTTAAGATCCATTATCTGAAAGAAAAACAGGTTAAAAAAAAAAAAACAAATTGCAGCCACTAGACGTTAGAAGATATCATCATAAACAAAAACACCCAAATCTCTATTTATTTTACCTGAGCTTCAAGTGACTTCAACTTCTGCGAGTGTATATCTGGAAACTTGTGTAAATGTCCATCAGCGAGGCTTTCAACTTCAGCCAATAGCCGATCCCTTTCTAGCTGAAATATTTTAATAAGTGTGAGCTTAGTTTCAAAAATAGAAGAGATTACATAGATTCCAAGACCAAATAAGACCATATTTCAATAAACCTGAACAGATCTTTTTTCATCCTCAAGTTCCATAAGCTTCTTTCCAAAATGCTGTTTGAGAGCAATTGTTTCAAAACCTCCAAACATTTTCATCTCAGACTGCAAACATAGATGCAAATGTTAGATACCGCATGTAATTAATTTTGAATCATGTAACTCGTCAACTAATTGAACATGATAATGACGCACAAGACTGGAGTTACTCTAGTGAATAAGCCAAAAGAGTGTAAGAATTTATGACAAAATGAAATATAAAAATGGAAATATGCTTAATTTTTCTTAATTAAAAGATAGTATGGGTAACATACATGATCAAACTCAGAAGGTCATACAAATTTAAACAAATAATCAGTTTATGAAGTGAAAGAGCTTTTTCAAACTCATTCTGCGAAACCAAAGAGACTATAGTATCCTCCATAGGTAGGCCATTGTATAACTTCCTTTTGGATATAGCTAAAGATTCGTTAGATTAAAAATTAAGATTTTGGAGAGAAATATTAGTTTTAAAGTAATAGTTTTTTTTTTCTTTTTCCAAAAAAAAAAAAAAAAGCCATCACTAGAAACTAACAGCAATCGTAACTAGTGATCTCCTATGATTTCCTACATCCAAAAAAATACATGCGAAGTAGGTTGGAATGCATTTCTTTTCATCATGCACTAAACCAAAGTCATTAAATGATTTGGTGCTCGAGTTACCACAACACACACAAACAAGAACAGACAAAGCAAAAATGCTCAAAGTGCCTTCAGAATTGTAGAATTACCTCTTTCTGCTCCAGACGTTTATTTAGCTCATTCAATTCCCTGCCCATTGTATCCTGCAACATCGTATGTTCCCATTCTTTGGCCGCCTCTTCATCAACCTCCTTATAGTTATCACCTGCGGATTAGAATTAATCATGGCTGAGTATTTCTAAGGTAAACATTTAAGTTTTAGAACAAAATAATGAAAGCATAGAGGCATGAATAACTTCACCAGGTCACCAGCTGCTTACAGAAAAAATAAATTACAATAAAGTCTACAGAAATTATATTAAAGGTTAAAGAAACATGCCTCTCAGGCTTTCAGCCATTTGGTAGTCAAATGACTCTGTACTCAGGCTTCTCTTCAGCCCTTCCATTTTGCCCAAATCGGTTCTATATTTCTGAAATAATGGAAAAAAGCAACCTCCATTACTTTTGTTTCATATGATAGGGTGCAATTCTGATAAACCAAGATAATTTCTTGAAACAATAAAATATTTATTAAATTTTGGTTTGAAAAGATAAGAAAATACAGAAGGAAATTAAAGAAAATCCAATAACATACTTGGCTCTCAGCTGTAAAGTTCTCTGGTAGAGAGAACCTGCTGCGATACTCATCAAGTTCCCGACCAAGATCTTCATTTGTTGTTTCAAGCCAAGAAATTCTCTCCTTGAGAGCCTAATAGAATGAAATTATTAGTATTATATAGCCAAATAATATCACAAGAAAAAAAAAAATAAAGCAGAAAGCTCTATAATAACCTGAACTTGATCAGTAGATGCCCCTCCACCACGAGCACATAGCAGTTCCGCTTGCAAGTACTCCAGCTGTTGCCGCATCCTCTGCATCTCATTTGACATTAAATTCCTATTAACCTGGAAGCAAAAAAGGTAAATTAATAAAAGTTCTGCCTTGCTAAAGAGAATAATAACTCCACTCTGCACAAGAAAACATCAAAGTTAACAAATATATAAAACTTACGATGGGCTTGTTTTGAATGTTTCGAGCACGGTTAGCATATTTAAGGGTGTTAAGAGTTTCCTCTGCATTGATATCTGCTGGACTGATGCAAGCTGATAGAAGAGAGAGTTCAGCACTATGAGAGTAACAACGATTGCACCTTTTACCCTATTTCAAAAGTATTTAGGTTGTGTGCAAGTGATTGTTTTATAATATGTAGATGATCTTTATCTTCTATAAAACTTTCGTTCAATTTCTATAGGCACCAGTTGGAAGAATGAAAGAATATGAAAAAAAAAAAAAAAGACCTGGAAGTCCTTGGTTTTGCTTTAAGAAGTCATGTCTGTTTGGTTGATAATAGATTGCGTGTATATATAGCATTACATGTAATATAATATATTATTGCTAAATATGTTCTAGTTAGGCGTCTATGATTTTGGCTGTAGATAAGCCCTTCTTATAGGGCTACTTTCCAACCAAACAAGGCATTAAAATATAGTGAAACCATCTTTATAATCCGCATTGGGTACAAAATATCATGATCTTATGCCTCCCCACACAAAATATTTGGATGCAGGAAAAGGTGTTTAATCTGAAGGTACAACAATATGCAATATCTATTTCAGAATTAGTCACTGATTCAGGGTCAGATAAGGGATTAGTTACCTATCATAACAGTCCTGCTGTTTCCACCAAGTGAATCCTGTCATGTTTAAATTACCAAAAAAAAATAAAAAAATTAGAGGGCATTCAACCAAAAAACCAAACTTGAAATTACATTTTTGTTCAGAATTAAGCCATTCTCTACAAAGAGCTCAGTTATAAAAAGTATCAATCATGCATTAAAATCGAGCATTCTATCCTCCACCAAAGTTAACGCATAAGTGCATGTGTATTTGGTTAATTGAATACTTCTGGTCATATGGCTGCCAATCATTGTTGCACCAAATTGCCGCAACATTAAACGGTTATTTTTAAAATCTAAAGGTGGAGGAAATCTACTTATACCAGCAACATCTGTGCATGAATTAAAAGAAGCCAAACTTACGAATTATCATACTAGTTCTAATGAATGTTTAATATAAAATTACATTAGTTGATAGAGCTATTTTTGAGAAAACAACCACCAGTCTTACCAGCCTATGAAACTAATTTACAACATGGCAATTCAATGGAAAGATTTTCATTGTTCTAAAAACTTCATGTTAGGTGCTCCACATCAAACATAGATTTTAAGCTCATTAAAGCATATTTTATTCATAACTGAATCCAATAATTGGATAAATGAACTAGAAATAGAAAAAGAACTATTGTACTATTTTTTTATTTGCCCGATAAAGTTCAGAAAGGATAGAAAATTTCAATACGAGAACTGTAGTCATAGCCCTATACACCATTATTTAGACAAGCATTCCTCAAGAGATGAATGATAAAAAAAATCTTTCGTTTCTCCATCATCTAGCTAATCCTCTGTATCATAATTGAACTGTTCAATAACAAAGCTAGAACACTTCTTCAAAAAATAATTCAACTTGCATCAGGAATTGTCACTGAATGAGCCAACAAATGATGCATCGATGTCCATTCCCGGCACTCTTGCAGATCTTAAAAAGCATCGAATGCATGGCATATTTTACCATTTTTATTTCACAGCAGCAGTTTAATTCAATGAAAAAACTGTGAAATTTTCAAATGCACTTTGTCCTTAATTCATGTTGATAAGCAACTTCTTTTTATTTCATAAACATAAGAAAATGATTGTAATATTGAAAAAAAAAATTATGCTTTGTACCTTTGCTCAAATTTATCATAGTTCAAATTTTCATAGGAACCACTTATTTGGGTAGTGTTAAAAAGGTTTCAGGGGCTCTAGTTAAGAATACTAAGAAATTATAAGATTTCAACTATTTCAAACACTTCTGGGCAATAAAGACTACTTTAAGGCCAGCAATTTTCTATAAATTTTGACTTAACAATTTGAAATTATAGGCAAAAGCTCATCACCAGCATTATCATCATCATTTATACCAAGTACTTAGGTTGGCCTTCTATAAATCCTCAATTTCTTATTTTACGGTCATTCTTACCGCACGAGACTTTAAGCCTATTATTTGCAATTGTTTTGAACAACATCAACCATTTAGCCTTAAATATACCTATTTTTTATGGCAATTTCACACTAATTTCATTTAATTGTCTAATGGGCATATTTATATCCTTCAAAATACATGTGCAAACCATATAAATCTATTTTGTACTACCTTATCTTCATTAAATATTATTCCAACAGTTCCTTCGATATAATCCTTCCTCCATTTATCATTCTTTATTTTGTCATGAATCCATCACAATTCTCATTTTTCACAATGCTCAACTTAGCTGTCCGTGACTTTTTCAGCACCCAATACTTTTTCTCTCATTGCACGGTACGCATAGATCACTCGCCAATTTCAAACACCAAACCTTAACTCTAAAATTTGTATTTCAATCCATATCTCAATTCTTTTATATAATTAACACATGATATTTTAACATAGCACACCTAAGCATCAGTTTGTTTCCTAAAGTATTGACTGATAAAAGTTGATATTGCATCCAAGAAAGTTACATATCATATACTCAAATTCAGTTCTAATAACTCTCAGCCATTTATCTTCTAAAATTTTTCTACATTATCTAATTTTCATTTATTTCAGCAAACATATCACCAACTAGAATTTGTCAACTATAAAAAAACATACACCAAAGTTTAAGTGAAGAGCAACATCGTCAAAAATATCTTAGAACTGTAAAACGAAACTCCATAATGGAGCCCAAACTAAAACTTCAGTTAGTTTTAAAACCTTACTTTGTGCTTAAAATAAATAGCATGTAAACAATGGACTACTTGGCTGCTTATATCATCATTTGAAAGGTTTAGGCTAGATAATTTGACACAGAAACATGCATGAAGATAGAGAGTAATACCTGCAAAAGCCTAGTAAGTTTGCTGTCCCGGTAAGGAACATGAGCACCATCTTTCCTCTTTTTCTCATCTCCAAGAGCACTTATTACATTGCCTAGGGCAAGAAGCCCTCTGTTAATATGAACACCTTAAAAAGAAAATACAAGGAATCAATATTATGAACTTTCCGAACCACTTTTTCTGTCAATAAATATTAGAAATACCAGTTACCTTCCTTAAATCGCAGACCATCTGAACCTGTTCGCTTGGCCCGTTCCGATCCAGCAAGATCAACAAGATGAAGCTTTGCAAATAGACAATCCTCAGTCATATCCTCAACTGGCATACCATCAACAGAGAACATTTGATTTTGTTTATGCATCTGCTCCAATGTGATTGTGAAGATGGCATGGGAACGACTATTACAGATGGAAAGCAAGAAACATCAAGAACATTAAGAGAAATGATACGAAATTCAAGCTGAGCAGTTCGGCTTAGTAATCTACTAAAGTAGTGATGTAACTGATCGAGTAAATAATTGTAAACCGGTTAAAATTAGAGGCGAAATTTGCATAGGAGTGAAATGCAAGTATTTTCTATTTAAATGCGTTTACTTCGGGGAATTAGCCTGTTCAAATTTCTTTTGCAATTGGAAATACTAGCAGTGTCAAGAAATTCAACTTTAAACTTGGTAGAGTAATATTTCAGGTACTGGCAAATCCTGAAATAAATTAGAGAGTTACATGGAAAGCTAGTTTAAAAAGAAACTTCAAGCAATAAAGAGAGAAAAGATGTGGATTATCGCATAGGGAGAACTATATAACAAAGCAAAGCGAAGTACAAACGAGAATGGTAGATTACTATTCATAAAAAGGGCAAGGTCAATTATTACATAGCAAAAGAAAAATAGGGATTGAAAGGGGAGACCTGTTAGCTGAGAAATATGATAGACAACAACAATGTATTTGGACGTTAAATCCCGTGGTCATAAGAAAATTCAAAAGTAAAAAAGGGGTAAGATACATGTAGTTACCTTGATTGGTTATTCATGTTCGTACTTCCAGTTGCACGATTAAAAGAGCCCTGTTCAAGACAGGCAACCATTTCTTTTTTGGTTCGAACATCAACTTCAGTAGACCCAGCAAGTGTTATGACTCCATTTGAACCCTCTCGGATTTGTATCGGGGGTTTCCCGGGTATGGCAATCTTAGCTACATGAACATTTCCAGGCTCAACTTTTCCAGCAGATCCAGGATCCAACAAATCCTTCACTTCTTCTTTCAAAACCTTTACATCAGAAGATTTCAAGTTTGTCCCATAACATGGTAAGTTATTATTGAATTAACCATTAAAATTAGTCTAAAATCAGTCGATAAGGAAACAGGATTGAGATGAATATGAAATTCTGTAACTGAAGTGAGCATTAGTTGCAAAATATTTTATAGATGGCTATGGCATTTTAATAATCAACTCCGTTTATGAATTACAATGTCCTTCTAATATTATTAAGCCATGTAGGAATCATATTAGTTCATTGACATAAAAAATACTGCTAGCAGCTAAGTAGAAAAAAAGAGACATTTTTGTTTTGGTTTTTTCAAAAAACGGAATGCAAAATAACAATTATACAAAATACATTTTCCAAGAAGATTTATCCTTCAACATACTAAAAAAATACCAAATTTTCAATAATCAAAAGATTAAACATATATTTGCCTCAACCATATTGGTGCATTTTAATTTCCTATCACCAAGAGAAAGAACCATTTTTAAGAAGTATGATATCAATACATTAGCAAAATGTTACATAATGATGAAGTGTGGTTCTGCAACAGTATGATCCGTAAAAAAAATAAAGATTCAGCAGGAAAATCGCCTCAGAGGTTATGTTAGCATGACTCAAGCAATTAAAGTCATATCTATCCCCACTAGTAAAGTTAGCAAAATCACTCTACCTAACTCATTCTGAGAACTAAACTTCCATGTTTGGGTCAAAATTAAAATACTTATAGCAAATTCAGGGACTATATGACCTAAAAAATGGCAAAATTATATCATAATATTATGAGCCCGGTGACAGTTCTGGACAAGTTACCATAAGTACGCCTTACCATCTTTAATATGGAAGCATCTTAGTCCTCAAGAAATTGACAAAATGATAAACTTTTGACCTGAAGTAATAGTAGCATAAATGTTTTTTCTATTCTTAACAAATAGTCCAAATATAACTTCATGCTCAAAGAAGTAAAATGTTATGGAAAAGGGAAATAATATTATAATATAGCAATTAATGTTAACATGTGCACCTGAACACAAGAAACGAGTCCTGCTGCAAACCTATCATGCCTCAGGAAGAAGAAAAACAAAGAATAAACAGTAAAACAAAAGAAAAAAGGTCACGCTCACCTCAATGAATGAGACTCGCAACTGTAATTCAGCGTGATGCTTGAGGTTCTCAACCTTGTGAAATAATGCATTCATAACTTGGGGAATTATGCCAGTTTGACATCCATCTTTGCCTCCAGTTCCCATGGTGTATGTTTTCCCAGAACCAGTCTGTATGCACTTAAAAATTTCAGATTTTTTCCCTTTTTCAAGGCTTCAGTTAAATATATGTGTACAATGCTTTTTGAAGAATTTTTAAGAGAATTATGATGGACATGAGATGAAGAGAACTTAACCTGACCATAAGCGAGGACTGTACCATTGTATCCTTGGAATAGGCCGTCAACGAGTGGTGCAGCAAGTTCTTCGAACATGGCAGCAGGTGGAGAACCAGTACTACCATATACGTGATCAAAAGTAAAAGAATGAGAGCCAATTTGTACCTGTACAGAAAAGAAAGCAATATAGACTATCAAGAATGACTAATTTAGAAGAAAATTGAATGTCTATATTTGATTATAGATTGTTGGCAAAAAACGGTAGTTTTAAACACCAACAAAAAAAATTACCCAAAAAAAACTTTAAGACATCATAATTTTCTTGCAAGAGGGAAGATGAAGATCAAGGTTGAATTGCAGGAATCACATTTTTCTAGATCAGTATCTAAGAGGTTATTAGCAAGCATGCAATAACTGGAAGAAGAAATTCTATTATAAACAAAGCTTAATACTTTTTGGAGCAGATGAAGAAAGTTTATACAAGCAGCGTGAACCAAATATTGAGAAAATATAGTATAATCGTCTGTTTGACAATCTTTGAACAGGAAAATTATTGACAGAACAAAAACCTTCAGATATCACATCAAAGAAGTAGAAATCAGAAACAGCCATCTCAGGACCATGTAGATTTCGTTAAATGTTGAGAAGGGAGGATATTTAGTTGGGAAGGCCAAGAAAACTGCCTTTGAAAAACTTGGAGAGAATTGACAATGCCATATTCTTATGTGAATTGCAGGAGTGATTTGAAGGGGGGAAAAATTCAAGAAAAGCAAAATATTTATTTTTTATTTTAACATCCACTAAGAAGTAGGAAACAAAATTTTGAAAACAAAGAACCACCAATTCGACCCTTAACGAGCAATCAGAGCTAATAAACCGAAAACGAATTCCCAGCATAATCCCGACATTCCATAAATCCCGAAAGATGCTAAGAACAGTAACCAACCACCCCCCATTTTTTTATGTGAACTCGAGTTCTAGGAGAGATCAAATCCACAGGGCATCAAGCAATCAACTTGCCCTCGTCAGATCTCCAATTAATCAGCAAAGCGAAGGCAATGAAATCCAAAAGAAAAGCCAAAATCGCGCACCTGCGGCTGGCCGGGGACGACTGTAACACAATCCTTGCATCCCTGAATTCTCTCATCGCCGATGAGCGGCCGGATGTGGACCGCCACCTTAACACAGCAATCCTCCCCGTTCTCGATCGTCATTTTGTCAACAAATCACCAAACTCCACCGGCGCATAACCATCAAATCTCACAACAAAACCAAGAAGAAGAATTCCAAGAAGATGGAGATCAGACAAGAAGGGTGAGAAGAAAGTGCGTAGTGGTTGGGATGTCTCAATGGGAATAAGGAGAGGCGGAAGAAGTGGAGTTAACTGAAGCGAAAGCAACGGCCAGTGCTACAGGAATGCAACAACCGCCATCATTTTCCTTGGGCTTCACTGCTATGCAGCAGTTGAAGGTCGAGGCGAAGTTCAGTATGAAAGAAGAGAGAGATAGAGAGAGAGAGAGGAGTGGAAGGAGATGGGATGGAGAAGCAGCAAACTTGACAGCCACTCTTTCCAAAAATGCCCTCGTCCTCTACCTCCGGTGGTTTTAACCACTAAAAAAGTTCCGGAGCACCGGTGTTTGCAGAGTGAAGAAGCTATGTGTGGTGGGGGCATGGTAGTAGTTAGTAGCAGTAGAGATAGAATGGGGTGTTGAAAGAGAGTACAAATGACGCTTGCCCGGTTGCCCCTCCTCCAACGACCACTCTCTCTCTCTCTCTCTCTCTCTCTCTCTAAAAGCTCAATTTTTTACTGAATTACAGAATGCTACTGTTACCAATGATTCTTGCCGCATCTCCAAAACCCAATTTTTTTGTTCATTTTCTTCTACCTCAAGTAGATCTTCCAGCATGAAGGGCCACGGCAACGGAAAAAAATAGGGTAAGAGACAAACTCATGTAGAGCGTTGTTCTATGGCCACATCTGACATTAATTAAATGTTTAAAAAATATTAATAATTTTATTTTTATAATATTTTCATGATATGAGACTATGAGTCTCAGTATTATATTTTATACATTTATTAAAATAGCTTTAAACATTTTACTTTATTACGAAAATTGTTATAAATATTTTCTTTTTATTTTTATTTCTCAAAGTTGAGAGTTACAGTATCACATATATTTACAAAAATGTAATTTAAAAATTTGTAAATTTACAAAAAAAAAAAATTAATTGTATGTACTTACGGGCAAAGTTTAATCAACCCAATTGGCATCCATATTAGGGTATTCAAATGGTCAATGAGTTGGGGTTGGGTCCAACCCAAAATTGCCCCGAACCGATTCGATCAACTCGAACTTGACCCGCTAGCAATCTAAATGACCCAAGCCGACCTAATAACCCATTTTGATTAAAAAAATTATATATATTTTTAACAATATATTTTAGATGAATTTATTAAAAATAAGACAACCATATCATCATATTAAAAAATTAAGAAAAAATTAATTTAAACGGATCATTTTGAATCAAAATATGGGTGGCAGGTCAATCTGAACCCAATCCGATCCGTTTAATAAACAAGTCAGAATTCTGAATCCGAACTCAACCCGTTTATTAAATAGATCGACCCGAATCCAAATTTTTTCAGTCGGATTCAGATCGAGTTGGTACGTCCGCTTATTTGTTGACCACGCTAATCCATATACTAGAAATGTAATTGAGTGCATGGAATTTCCTTACTAGGTTATTTACTTCAATGGAGATGAGATGTGGCTAAATCTGAAAACAAGAAAAAGAATGGTCCAATTTGTAAAAATTTCAGTATGACAATAAAGTTGTGGGGGAAGCCGGAGGGAAACATGCATTGAATTTAGGCTTGAATGGATGCCAGTAACAAGATGCTTTCCAAGGGATTTCATTTAGTTTTTGACTTTCAACCTTGGGTTCATTATATAATGTGGACCGATAGTTTCTACATTTATAGTTGATTTTTCATTGCAATTGGTTTTAGCTAAGTTATTTTCACAAAGTGTTTTTTAACATGAATATTAAAGAAGGTTTAACCATGTGAAGCATATGCTCCTTTATTTATCTTTATTTCTCTCTTCAACCTTTTATAAAATTATGTTGGTACTTATAATTTTCAATTGTGTCATCATCTTTAAGACTATGATACACCGATATTTTATAATGATGAGATATATATGTAATTAGGGGTGTCAATATTTGACACAACATGAAAATCTGACTCAAAAATTTCGGGTTGGACCCGACCCGTTTGAAAACGGGTTAAGCCAGGTTCCTGGATTCGACTCGTTTGAAAAATGGGTAGGGCTCGGGTTGACCCGACGGATTGCCGGGTCAACCCGGAAACCCTTTTAGAGTGAGCTGCTTGCGCTACCCGCACTTGCCCCGACTGCCCGCGTAGCTGCCCGTGCCTGCTCGCGGCTACCCACGGGTGCTCGTGCTGCCACCAAGCCTGCCCGCGCCTTGCCCGAGGCTGCCCACGTTGTGCAACTGCCGCTCGTGAGTCGTACCCGCGCTGCCCACTCGCACCCGTGCTACTCGCCCGTGTCCATGCCCAAGCGCCAGCGTCCGGCGCCAGTGTACAACCTACGCGCCCGCGTGCCGTCATCACGCCCGCCTGCGCGCTTGAATCTGCATGCCCTAGCACCCACGTTTGCGTGCCCGCGTTCCGCCTGCATGCGTTCCCGTGTCAGGTCGGGTCAACCCGGCAACCCGACGGATCGGATTCGGGTCCGAGTTTCCGACCTGTTTACCTACCTGAGTCGGGTTAGGGTCGACCAGATTGAGCCCGAGTCAATTCTGGGTTTGACCCGAACCCGACTCGTGACCCGAAATTGACACGTCAATCAGAACACAATCCACTGCTCCCCAAGTCTTCTGCAAAATCTGGTGAAAAAGAAGGCATACGCCACAACTGTATGGCAATTGTTTCAAACGCCAAATTACATGACGCCATCCACAGCTCTCACGGCAATCCAACACTCAGAGTTCCTAGCGAGTTGGTATCTGCGACACAGGAGCTTCATCATCATTTCACGACAACAACCTCCGACCACATTCAACAGCCATCCGAATACAATGCGCTAGACCAAATGATCGATGGAGCACGAGGCGATACTATATTCATCGTCACTCGCAGGAAAGGACTGTTGCCCACAGCTACTCGTTAACCTTTCTGCTTGTTTAATTTAAGCTTCTCATACTCAATTTAGCATTAGTCTTTTATCTGTGTTCTTCTTTAACCAAGGGACAACAACATCTGTCATTGTATTTGACGCACTTGGTTTTTGTATAAAGGACAAGCAGAAACAATCGCACGCTCCTGTCAGGCCGTACAGAGGTCATTTACCGGGCTTAGTCCAATACAGGACAACCACATAGCATCTCTCTGCTACCACGATGTCCCTCCCACCCGCTGCCATATGAAGACTTGGACCATACCGCTATCAACAAATTATTATCCCACCATCTCAAACATAACCGCAATCTTTTGGCATAGACCTCACAACGTGTAGTTTCTTGCTCCATGTGTAAGCGGCCACAAAAGGTTCCACAAATTTACACATTTTCCTACTTTCTAGTTCTACATAACTATAAACGCTTGAACTCATTCATTATGGGACATTATGGCGTCCTTCCCAATCACATCCAACAAGGTTTTAGGAATTACTTGCTTCATAGATGACTTTACGCAGATTTACTGCGCTTGTATCCACTTAGATTTAATTGAACGTGTTTTCTATTTTTTCAGCGTTTCATGCTTGCTATTGAAAAACAATATGCTCTCCTTTATAAAAATTATTCGCCAGCGACGGTGGAACCAAATTCATTAATTTAAGTTTCAACACACCTTCGGCATCATGGAATTCAGCATCAAATTAAGCCTGTCCCATACACACCCGAACAAAAGCGGATTAGATAGCAAAGAAACACGGACTATATTATCGAGACTACTCGCACATTGCTTCACCGCACACAATTCCGCTTTCACTTCTGGCTTCGTCATCTTCTTCCTCACACGCGGTTTACCTCATCATATTATGGCCTTCTTCTACACACCATGCATACATCTCCATATCAACTTCTTCACAACCGTCCACCCGACTACTCTACATCTGCGAACGTATTGGGTGCGTTGCTACTCCATCTCTTCTTCCTCTAAAGCGGCACAAACTGTCTCTCACAACTCCTCATGTCTGTGTTCTTGGATATGCCGAACGTCTTTATAAAGGATGTAAATGTCTCAATCCCCACCCTGATCGCTATCAATTTCTAACACGTTGCATCAAAGAAGATCTCTCCCATTGCTGCATCTTCTCCTATTCCAACTAACTATTCATCTCACTTCACTCAAATCCTCACTTACTTTCCCTCCTCTGACCATTTTCTGCTCACCTATCTAACACAATCTTCCGAATCCAGCACAATTCATCTCGCCACCCTCCTCAGCATCTTCCCTCACTCTCTATTGCAGTGCACGATCACACTAAGCTCACTCTATCACTAACCAATTATCGCGACATTCCTACACACCCCTTCCTTACCCCTTCCACCATCTCACTCCCATGGTAACTCAGATTCCAAAGACAGGCTCTTTTCAGCCAAAAACACTATATTTATCTGTACTTCACACCACAAAACCAATCAATTACTGATCCCACTCCTAGTCACGATAGCATCCAACATAAGCCATGGCGCACGCCTGGGCTAACGAATTTCTTGCTCTTCAACAGCAAGGTCACTTGGTGCTGTGGTTCCTCCTCCAATCATCACTACTACTTCTAGGACAGTCGCCTGGACTCTATAAAACCAAGAACAATTCTGCGATCTCCATTCTATCCTACAAACTAGACTTTGCTGAGCACAAGACGTCATTCGTAAGATATGATTATACATTCGACATTCTCCAAGTTCTGCGCAGATAAATTTCCCATCGTGCTATTAATCCATCCCTCACCATTCTCTTCTCATTTTGCACATTTCTCATCAAGATTAGGATCCGCAAACGCCTTGCCTTAACATACGGCTCCTCCTTACAGCACACTTAGTTATCATTGAAACAACCCGGGTGGATTCAGAGACACACCAATATCAACAGTCCATGAGGTTGCTTAAACAATACAGTCTCGCTTCTAAAAACCCTCTCGGCACACACTCGCCTGGTTCCCATACTATTTCAACTTTCCTTACTTCTCTATATGGTACTTCATTCCAGCTCAATCGGTCTGTCTCTGATTTAGAAACTCAGGAATGCTAGTCACAACCTATCTCCTCATCGTATGTTTGTGATATTCTCATCAACCGGAAGCTCTAATTCTTCATCTCTCTCTTTATACTCATTATCTTCAACTCACAAACTCAATGTTGCATTTCAACAATCTATGGATCCCTAACAGCCTTTCTCAGCATCGTCGAGCATAACTACTATTTCACCCGAACTACTCTATCCTTTTCTCACTCGAAACATACATAGACTATAATTTGAGCAAGACCTGGCTCTTAGCAAATGCAATGTGTCTCCATCATGCAACCAACCTAACCCTCCCGCCGGCACCCTACTAAGATTTTCTATCCCAAATTCTACTCTTATCGTCAAATAGACAGCTCACTTCAATACGCTACTATCAACAAGACCTAGATATCGCTTTCTGCCGTCAACACTCCTATGTACACACATGCACTACCATCTAGCCCGCAACATTGTTTCTTCTGCTGCTCAACGTCTTCTTCAAAGGATATCTCAAAGAGGCACAAAGATTATTTGGAGTATACCCTACTTCTTTAAAACTAATCTTAGTGACAATTCTTTGTAGATGCAGAAGAATTGGGCCCTTACCAGAAGTCCTACATACTCGAGATATCACCTCGCGTGTTTTTTGCACATTATCTATGCAGGCATAATTCTAATCGTTCTAGGGACAGCTTCAGAATCAACAAACAGTGGCACGTTACTCACGATACGAGACAGAAATATATGACTCCTAGCGATCCCCCAGCAGACCGATGTTTCTCTGGCTCAAGAAGAATTCTGTGCCAGTATTTCCAGATTTCTCTTCAAGACGCCCCACGTTGCTTTCACATGCGACAAACACAGTCTAGCAAATCGCACTGGCAACTAATCCGGTCTTCATCCAATCGATCACGTACGCACAAAACACATATGAAGATCGCACTGTCCACTTGCATACAAGAGACGCACAGTTCACGTGGAGAACCTCTTCGTCGCTGTTTCCATCAATTTACACAAGATTCAAACTGCGGACTATTCTAACAAAATCAGTTAGTTACGACAAGAATTCCTTCGACTAAGATCTATAACTCGTTTCTCAATGAACATCCTCAGTTCCGGTGGGGTGAGTAAAACAACATCAGCTCCATGGATTCAAGAAAGGACAAAACAGAAACAAGTGCACAGGCTAAAGAAAGACGTTGTAAAGCTCTCATCACTTGTGTACATAATGTAAATCCAGTTGGTCTATAAATACCAGCACTCTATTATAATTATACATTGAGAGTACATATTTCTATATTCTAATAAAATCAATTCTTTTTTTCAAGTCTATGTCTCATCTCTCTCTTTAATATTAGTTTTCGATGCCGTAACTTCTCACAATTTTTTTGAGACACTTATAAGAATATTTTATATTTTTATACTATAATGGGTCTAAATGTACCAAATTTATTATAGTATAAATTATATTATATGCAATAATATATATGTAGTAGTTTTTCAGTATTAATTTAATATTGCTTATATTGTATACTTGAATCTATGTCCAAACTAATATCTCTATACACATCAATAAACTTTAATGTTTGTCATTATTAGCATTGTCCAAGAATTCAAGATTTGAATAAATTATATATTTTGATATCTAGGCCTTCTTTTAGAACAATTTTTTTATACTGATTTTCTAAAGCACCTTTTTATTACATAAAATTTTCTTAAGCTAAAACTTTTAATTCAAAAAGTCGTTTAGAAAGCATTTAGCCAAAGTTTCCCGAACAATCTTAATAGCTGTAGTGGAATTTCAACTAATACATACAATACAACATTATATTGAAGTTAAAATTTTATTTATATATATATATATTATATATATATAATCTATATATATAATTATTATATAAATAATTGAAATAGGTGAGAGTTGAAAGCCCAGATATCATGCTTGAACTCACACATCTTTACTGAAAATATTACGTCCTCTCGACCGGATCGAGAAACATCTGGTCGCAGGAAAATCCGCTTAGAAAAACTCGGTACACCTCGGTCAGGGATTTTGCCTGCGAGCCATCGCATGCTTTCTCTCATTCGTCGAAGACGTCCGGCACCAAATATAACTTCCATCATTTAGAGGCGATTTCTCACTTATTGCTTTCGCAGATTAATTTCAATTTTATTTTTTCTAGTAAAATAAATTCACCAATTAATATTTGCTTCTCTTAAAATCATAAGCTTAATATAATTTTTAAGATATTATTTATTTTAAGAATAAATATAATAAAACTTTTTTATTTAATAATATATATATTATTTTAATAAATTAAAATTAA
>NW_021321834.1:15335-24246 GCF_001605985.2 Dendrobium catenatum | reverse complement strand
CCCCTATGATGCAATGTCTTCTTAGTGTCAGACATCTGCCAGAGTCATTCAATAAATGTTTAAAAATCAAAATTGGCACGACACACTCTATATATTTTATTGAAAGCATCATAAATAAAAATTTAAATGGCAAAAGAATTGTCAACCTAAATCTAAAATAATAAATATTATAATAATACTTCAATCTTTATTTCATTACTATTTTTTTACAATTCTCAAAGACACATGTAAATTCGTCTACCAAGTGTCTCCCTAATTGTCTACGCAACAATGCTATATGTGTTACATTAAATCCAACTGTTTATAAACATCTCATGGTCGACGATGCCTTTTGGTCTTTTGTGTGTATGCTTCCTCCAATTAACTATGTAAACTTCTTCTGCTCTTTGAGATCTCTCAAGTTTTCGATGCCGTAACTTCTCACAATTTTTTTTGAGACACTTATAAGCAAATATAATTTATATTTTTAACTATATGGCTAATGCAACAAATTATATAGATAGAATATATATAAATGCATAATATATATGTAGTAGTTGTATATAATTACATAGTAGCTTATATTGTATATGAATCATGTCCAACACTAATATCTCTATACACCATAAATAGTTTTAATTTTGTCATTATTAGCATTGTCCAGAATTCAAGATTTGAATAAATTAATTCTTGATATCTAGGCTTCTTTTAGAACATTTTTTTATACTGTTTCTAAGCACCTTTTTATTAATAAAATTTCTTAACTAAAACTTAATTCATAAACGCGTTTTAGACAGCACGCCTGAATTTCGAATTTGCTGATTCTGAAGTTGGCTATTTTTTTGTAAGCACAGGTTGTGGGTAACCTGTGTTCGAGATTTGAGGCGGGAGATTCTGTATTGAATGGTTGCTCATCATTCAGATGTAGCAAACTGTTTCATTGAACTCTAGTTTGCAGGCAGTGTATTTAAAAATTAAAATATTTAATAAAAACAAGTAAGATTAAGCTGATCATGCAAGCTTTTAGTTCTGGTTAGGGCCTGGGATGAAGGGATGTGGTAGGTTTGTGTCGAGGATGCGAAGTCGCTGTCAGTTGGTGAAGAGGGGCAGACGGCATCGGCGACGGCAGGCTGGAGACCCCCGTTTTTTGGGCAGCGTTGGCCTTTTATCCTAGAGTGGATTTGTTTTTGTTTTTTTTTTTTTTTTTTTTTTTTAGTACAGTCGGTGCCCCAGTTAGGAGGTAACGATGGACTTGTGGCGATGGGCTTTTCCTGATCTAGACAGAGGACATGATTGGCCATTTGGTAGTCGTAGATCGATTTGACACAGAGTCAGCCGATTTCTTGCCGATCGCAGTCTACAGACCGATCCGGGGACCCTCGTTTTGGCCGGACGATTTATGTGAAGGAAATAGTCGAATTGGGCTGGTGTGCCTGCGAAGTTGATAGTTTCTGATACGATGATGAGACAGATTTAGCTTTCCAGAGCTTTGGAAAGGCATTCAGTAATTATTATTAGAATATCCTAACTCAATTTCTTTTCATCCCCAAATATGTGAAATAACGTTTTGAGAAAAATGATAAATTATTTCTTTTTTTCTTGCAATATACCAAAGGCATTATATATTCTCCAATAAAGGCCAATGCCATGTGGAACCAGACTTTCCTTCTTTATTCCTTATGACAGCTGGGACTGAGGACTTTTGTGAACCTTCCAGTTGTATAGTACACCCTACACCTCAATCAAACCACCAACAAATTAACCCCAAATAATGGCTCGGTTCAGCCTGAACCATCCATACAAGAATAATGGAACCGGTCCGAATTTTATGATTTGTGAATTAATGCATATGTGAACACTATTAGGCTTAATTTTGAACATTTTTTCATTATTTTTTAAAATAATTTTTTAGTACAAAAAATTTTTTAGCTAAAAATTTTTCTACTAAAAAACGGCTTTAAAAAGCTGTAAGAAAATTTTCCCCTACTCAAGCTTAATTTTGGACACCTTTCTTACTGCTTTTTAAAGCATCTTTTTAGTAAAAAAAATTAATTTTTGTACTAAAAAATTATTTTAAGAAACAGTAAGAAAAATAACACCAAAAAAAGTTTTAATATTAATAGAATTATTTTAAGAAAATTAATGGTAAGAAAACTAAAAAGTGAAATAATTAGATAAATATGCTAATAAATTTCATATTTGCATAAAACTAATTTAACATTTTATATTATGCCTTAATATAATTAAATAAATCATTGATATGTTTAAATTTAAAAGATAAATGCAACCACTAATTATATTATTTTCAAATTTGACTATCTTATCTAATAATTTAATTGAATTATTCATAATACATGATATATGAAATTAATAACATGTTTAATAAAATTAATTTCATCCTAATATAAAGCATATCATTTCGAAAAAAACACAATTGTAGTTGTTACAATAAAATGAAATTATGAGAGAAATAAAAATAATAAATTGATTAAAAAAGTGAATAAAATCTTTAATATTTTAATAAATTTAGAATCCATTGAATTGTAATATATATTTTTATTAATATTTTTTAGACAATCAGCTGAAATGTCACTTATCATAACTTTGGGATAATTAAAGTAATGTGAAATATTTTATTATACTTTTTTTAATAGTGTTTTACTGACGTTAAGATCGGATCTCTCTTTAACAGTTCTCTTTTTGTAAAGCTCCTGCAACCAGTAACATGGTTAAGCTTTGGGAGGGGAATTATGCCTTTTAGGTAAGTTCTTAATCAATATTTAAATTCCTTATTTATGTTTCAATATTAATTTATATTAAACAATTACTAATTTATTTTTATGGTTGGTGGTTAATGGGGTTAGTTAGTTGGAGAGAAATTGTAGTATAATTTAGGAGTGTATTTGAAATCAATTTTTAATTTATATTTAGGTTTCGTTTAGGACAGCTTATAACCATTGTTTTTTGTTGCTTTCAAGAAAATTTTGCTTCAAAAAACTAATGTAGAAAGCAGTAAGAAAAATGTACCTAACCAAGACAGCTTTCTTACTACTTCCAACAAATAAAATTTTTATACTATAAAGCTACTTTAAGAATCAATAAGAAAGCAGTCCCAAACAAAGCCTAAGAGTCTTTGGAATTCGTCTGTTTTGAGTGAATTTCAAATACAAACGTGAATAATAGTGATGTCAGTCGACTACCACAACCTGCCACTGGTTGCCACCACCTATCATCAAATACTACCTCATGCCATCAACTATCAAATATTATTCCAAATATTATATTATTTTACTTTGTTTTTACTTTCTTTAATAAATAGAAAATAATAATAAAAAAAAGGAATCTTGCATTTGCAATATACTAGACCAAATCACTCAAAATTATTTTCTATTGTAGTTTTTTTTTTCTATTTTGCATTATTTTTTCATTGAACAAAATAATCATTAAGATCACTTCATTTCGTATTAAGAATGTGTATTTATAAAATAAATATTTAATTATTTCTATTTATATTATTATCATTTAAATTTTGAAGAACAAAATAAGATTTTAATTAGTATTTAATATTTTATTAAGATCATAGCATGCTTAACTAATTAAAATCCGACAAGGAGTACTATGATAGAGATCACTATGTACATCTTTGATATCTCTCCCCATGATAACATTGCTAGCATAAGAAAATGGTTGTGAACAACTTAGAACTCACAAGTATAAATATAGAAATAGCTCAACATCGTCTAAAAGTAAAAACTCAAGAAGTGTTCATGACAAGAGACTAATAACTCTTCATTCTTAAGATAAATAAAATCTAATGTTCCCATTAAAACTAATCATAGATAGCCACATGCTACACATTTGTTTTAGAATATATAAATTGCATTATATCCTAAAAATGAAGAGAAGAGAAATTCTAACAACTAAAAAAATGAGAATTTATAAATTGCATTATATCCATAAAGCATGCTTCTTTTCTCTTCTGATAGAAACACGTACTTTAATCACACCTAATCTCTATCTAAACAAGTATGGTCATCCACTCTGAAAGAGAATTAAAGACTGATCAAGAGGAACTACTGCCCTTTCTTAAATGGCATGGTTGACCACTACATAAAGTTTTTCTAAGTATTGTTTTTTAATAACTATATAAATATATATACATATATTACTATCAAGTAAACTTGAATGATCAATGAATGAACCATTACTTTAATTGGTTGCTTTCATGCAATTTTGAAGGTAGCTTGGTAGCTCCATATTGGAATTCTTTAATGATATCTCTACTTATCTTTTGTGATAGATAAATTATTTATCCCTCATCTCTCTATAATCAATCAAGCCTCAACCCTAGTAATTATCCTTCCTTCAAAACCCTAAACCCAAAACTAAAGCTCTTGGGTTTTGTCCAACAAAAACTAACTTTTCCTCTTTGAAGCCACCACCCTTCAAATTAAACCATGTTCACCACACATACTCTAATCATAAATAAACCTTAAACCCTAAGATTAATTTCTGACAACCCCTAATAAAGTCCTAGAATTGAACCCTCTTTATGCATTACACCATATGCATTACCCCACCTCACAAGGTAATCCCATTGCCTTTCTAGCTCTCAACCAAAGCTAGTAACCTTACCTTTAATTGAATATAAGCAACACTAGCCCTTTCTTTAATCCTCTACTCATCATAAAAAGCAAGCATTATGTAATCCCCTAAATGCCTAAATAAATGTAATCATATATACACTTTTAATTCTGGATAATTCATCCATTATATGAATAACTAAATATTATCTTGGTTATAATTAATTGGAAATAATAATAATAATAATAATACTCATAATTTAAAGAAATGCTATAATTTTATTTTAGCATTTCTATTTCATTATTTTATTCTTACTATACCCACATCACTTAACTTTGCATGCATTGAACTTAATCCACAACACTTAATTTTACATGCATTGGTCTGATTAAGAAGGTGGGAAATCATGTGGCAGGAAAATGATAGAAGGCTGTTAGTGGAGCCTTAATGCATAACATTGTATTAAGGCAATTTATAAATGGGAGAAATTGGATAGGCCAGCATAAGTAAAGGCAAAAGACCTGACGATGTAAGCATACACTCTCAATTCTAGATGTTGGGGAAATTGGACTCAACCCTAAATGAGAAAGCAGCTTCCATTCTAAAAGTTGTGAAGCTGGATCCAACCTTGAATTGGAATGCTAAAAAGGTGCAAAAGCTTATAGCTATAATATGACTTGTTTAAAGGTGTTGAATAGTTTTGATAAGATGAATAATATAGCTAGACACTTCTTATACTGAATAAGGCATTTCAATATATATTTCAAGTATGTTAGTATTATTAAGCATTTCTTAATTATTAATAATATTATTACTAATTTTTATACATTGATTGTGTATTTTATTGATCTTAGCTCATTAGTATCGGTTGTACTGCATGTAAGGGAAAGGAGCACGTAGGACAATAGGCGAGAGGGAGGTGACCATTCCTTTTGGTATAAATATATTTTAGTGTTCAAAGAGATCATAAAGGAGATTTGAATGATAGCTGTATAGAATTTTGGGTATGTAAGTAAATTTTAGAAGTTTAAGTAGAGCTTTGTATTTACTTTAATTTATATTTGATGTTCATTAAGGGATATTACATGCTTCCCATTATTAATTAAGGAGTTTGATAGGTTGGCAAGTTATGAGAGTCTAAATAGATTTGTTTTACTCACTCTATTTTGAAAGTAGTGGCTCAGAATGGGTGTTAATAAGAAGGAATCAGTTTAGATTTTTCTTATATGTTATACTCTATATTGATCGTTAGGGGGTAGGCCAAACTGGTATGTGACATAAATTGGTATGAGTGCTAAATCAAGATAAAGTTGAAGCATAATTGGATTTAATAGAGGAAGTTGGACGAAATAGAATGAATATGATGTATATAGAGCTATAAGTTGGATCAAGTTTTGATGGAACTATATATTCATTTTAGTATAATAGTATACTTGCTTTTTTAATGCTTTGAATGATCATGTTTTTTACCATGAGTAAAAGTATTATATAAATTAGCTATATGCATATATATAGTTATGTCTGAGGAGTTATCAGAAAGAATGAAAAGTCAATCAACCAAGTCAAATACATAAATAAGAATGCATGAGAAAAATAAGTTTAAAGAACTTCAAAATATTGTGCATTTGATCTCACAAGTGGTAGATAAAATAACATCTATGGAGAAATCTTATACTAGCGGTGGATCCAAATCTGAAAATTATAGTGAAGTGGATCAATATTTAAAATTATTTTAGACTTTTAAACCACCAACATTTAAGGATGCAAGTGATCCAACCAAAGCTGAAGACTAATTATTAAAAATTGGTAAGATTTTAGATGGCATGATCTGTATTAAAAATAAAAAAGTACCATTGGCTATATTTGTGTTATAAGGTGAAGTAGAAAGATGGTGGCAAGCATAACATATAGTAAAAATTGGACAGATGCCTATTACTAACATACAATGGGATAATTTTGTGAAAGTCTTCAGAGATTGGTTTATTTCTCTTTCAACTAGATTATTTCTACAAGATAAATTCTTTAATCTAACTCAAGGTTCCAAGATAGTTATGCAATACGAAGCTGAGTTCACTTCTTTATCTTGATATGCACCTCATTATGTCAGCACCTAGGAGGAGAAGTGCCACAAATTTTTGAGAGGACTCAGAGATCAACTATGACTAGTATTAGCACCATTTGATATTAGTGATTTCTCAGTCTTAGTGGAGAGAGCTAGAAGGATTAATCATGAGCTGAATTTCTCCAAGTATAATTGGGAGTAGCAATTAAATGTTTAAAAGGGATGATTAATTCAAAAACAAGAAGCCAAAGTTTGATGATAAACAGAAGTAGAGTCAGCTTAAAAAACCTTTATGTGAGTAGTGTGGGAAGTGGCATTTAGTTAATGTTTGGTGGGATCAGGAAGATGTTTTAAATATGGCAAGATGGATCATCGCAACACCCTCAAGAGAAAAGAA
This sequence comes from Dendrobium catenatum, assembly GCF_001605985.2. Lineage (NCBI taxonomy): Eukaryota > Viridiplantae > Streptophyta > Magnoliopsida > Asparagales > Orchidaceae > Dendrobium > Dendrobium catenatum. Next base: position 17,224 of record NW_021321834.1, on the reverse strand, counting down.
CTAATATCAGGCCATAAGGATATCAAAAATAGGTACCACATAGGAGATATCTGGAAGAAGGCAATTAAACAGGAACAACTCAGTTACAAGGAAGGCCAACATTATAAGGAAAACAATAAGTTCAGTTAAAAGTAGAATCATCAGATCTTAAAGGCAATCAACCTGTGAAAACTTGAGTGTTTGTAATTACACTTCGGGAGGCTAAAAATTCATAGGAATTGGTTACATGTATACTTTTAATTTCTAACAAATTTGGCATAATTCTTTTTTATTCTGGTATATCTCATTTGTTTATTTCTGAAGAATTATATTTTGATTTATCTATTGAGCCTGTATATTTTACACCAATCTTGTATGTTATGATTCCAATGGGGGATAGTTTGCGTGCCTATAAGATGTGTCTTATGAATTTAGATATTTAGGGTCATAAATTTTCAACAGAATTGATTATAGGGTCTATTAAAATATTTGACATCATCTTAAAGATGGATTGGATAATTAAATATTTTGCTACAATTTAATATTGGAAGAAATGAATAAAATTTAATTTATTAAATGAGATGACCTTTTGTTTTCCCTGTGAAAAAAATACAACATCCTCTCTAGTTAGTGCAGTAAAGATTGGTAAATACTTAAGGAGGGGTGAGCTAGTATTCTTGGCTAAAATGAAAGTCTTAAATAAAGATGTTCAGGCATTGCAGAATATTCCAATTTTTTTTGAATTTTCAGATGTATTTCCTAATAATTCCCTAGATTACCACCTGAAAGAGAAGTTGAATTTGTTATAGAATTGTAGCCATAAATATCAACAATTTATAAATCTCCTTATAGGATGACCCAAAAAGAATTGCAGGACACTACAAGAAAATGGGTCAATAGCGACAAAAAATTTAGAGACAAAAAAAAATTGGTCGCTAAAGATATCTTTTAGCGACCAAAAGTAAGTGTTGCCTCTAAATAATAAGGAATCTATATATTAGCCACCAAAAAGGAAAATTGGCTGCTAATTTTGTCGCTAAAAGTCTAGAAATTTGTTTTTCACAAATATACATGTCATTTTAGTGACTAATTATTCTTTTTAATTGTATACATAAAACATTTTTTAAATATCATTAACATTTTATATAATGATAATTATTCTTAAAGTAAATTTAGTTTAAAGTATGGATGATTTGTTTGTTAAAAAAAATTAAAATGATGTAATTGATTAATCATTCAATTTCTACAAAATATATGTTGGAGTTTTCTTAAATTTGGCTCGACCCCTATTTGTTCAGATCCTTGATCGTCGTAGGTTTCGTAGATATGTCGGGGGTCCAAGTGGGTAGCGCCCCTTGACAAGATTCGACCTGCCCGGTCAGGTCGCTGGGTCAAGGGGCAGCGCCCTTGCGGGGGTATCTGGGGGTAGCGCCCCAAGAACAAATTTTTGTTGTAAGAATTTTTTTGAAATTTAAATTTATAAATAAAATGATGAATTGAAATTAATATTTATATTTTTATGATGATAAATTATTTGCCCACGGAACAAATTTTTGTTGTAAGAATTTTTTTGAAATTCAAATTAATAAATAAAATGGTGAATTAAAATTAATATTTATATTTTTATGATGATAAATTAAATAATTTATTGATGAAATAAATTATAATATATATTATCTAAATTTTAACAATTAATTATTTAAATAAAACTATACATTAAAAAAACTCAAAATCGGAAAATCCTAATCTCATTCTCACGCACGCCTATTCTCACTTTCGCTATTCCCGTGCCGGCGTGCCCTAGACGAGCCGACGACATCCAACTGCTCTCAGTTTCGCTATTCCCGTGCCCTACCTCTTTAGCGACGTCCTCCAACTGCAATCGGCGAAGCGGCAACGGCCTCTCTCGC